>NW_021133322.1:0-84786 GCF_004193835.3 Ostrinia furnacalis
TACACGGAGCTCCTGCTTGCTTTAGTAACAATAACGGTGAAAAGTGGGTCGGTTCGATATTTCGACATTCGATTCCCGTAGACCTCTAAACTCTAAATTGTTGTACTCCCAATAAATATTACTAAGTAACTAACACTTGTAAAATAATTTATTTGTCTTAGCCACTCACATAAATAAATCTAGTTGTTAAAGATAACAAAATGGATTCAAATTTCCTTTTATTCACAGAAAAACACGTTTATACTACTATAATAGAAAGTATTTATTTGTCTCAAAACAGGTTTCATTTACAGTTTTTCATTCTATTCTATTCTATATTTATTGAATGTCTGTAAAAGCATTGTCCTATTTTATATCCTGATAGTGATTATTTAATTAAATAAAAATATTTTTACTAGCTGCATAAACTATTAGTAATAATAAAAGAAATAGTATAATTAAAATACACACACTGGGGATTATGTACGACTATCCATCACCACGCGGACCCTCTATGTCATTACAATAATTAATTCATTAATGTGCCGCTGGAATTTCTTTGTCAAAACGTTAATTTCCTTTCTCTAATCCAGCTACTATTTGTATGAATCCAAAAGTAATTAAACCAATCAATGGAATCTATGCTAATATTATAAAGCTAAAGAGTTTGTTTGTTAGGTTGAACGCGCCAATTTTAGGAACTACTAGTACATATTATTTGAAAAATTGTTTTGGTGTTGGATAGCCCATTTATCGAGGAAGTCTATGCATAGGCTATATCATGCTAAAACAAATAGGAGCAGAGCATCAATCAATAATGTTACGATCACGGGAGAAAATATTTCAACTATTTTCACGCATACTGTTATGACGGGATATTAAAATGTCTTTTTAAAAAACAATTATTTTTTATTAACTGAAATACGTTTACTTTTAACACAGAATTTTACTTTGAATATCCGAACTGACTCTATTTTGAATGCCCGAAAGTTAGAGGTCCTTACTGGATGGATGCCCGGTCTGAACTGCGCCTCCGAACTGGAGGTTCAGGCTCGCTGCATCGTGAAAATGCTGACTCTGCAGGTTAGGATGGCAATACAGCAGTTTAGCCAACATTTTCAAGGTGTAACAGCCCCCCGTTTAAGATGAAACTTACGCTATTTGCGAAGTTTCAGGATAGTATTCTAATTCTTGGAGCAGGTATTTCTGCTAATTCTTGAGCATTTTCCGAATCATTATCATTACTATTAGAGTTATTTCCAACCTTGTAACTAAATTTCGGGCATTTACTAATAAGCTTTTTATAAAATATAAAAATTAAAATTATAAAGATTACAATTGTTACACAATAAGTGAGAATGGGGTAATGCGAATCATATTCAATTAATGGGCTAGGTTCATTTAAAATTTTATCAACATCTGTTACTATCTGATTATTATCGACAGTTAAAAGTTTTTTCAATTTAACATCAGTTAATTTAAGAGGTTTCGTTTTTTCTTGTAACAATTTAAGCTTTTCTACATTGCAACAGTTATCTTTAATTAAATTAAAATCTGAATATTTTATATTTATTGTAAAATTTAAATTAGATTTAGCAATTAATTCTCTATTCTTGCAAAAGGCAATACATCCAGATTGTAAATTAAGGATGCCTGTACCTGATAATTTAGTCTCTGTAACTTGGGAACCACACTCTACGGTAAGTTTAGTAGGTTCACTTTCAACAAATATCCATCGGTTGCCCTTCAATTCTTGCCAGATGTCTATTTGACCATAAATTAACTTTGATTTACATTGTTGCGGCAATTTATTTACTACTTTTAATAACATTTCAGTTTCACAAATAGGTGTATGTTGTACAGACAAAACGTTTAGATTGCCGCATATATAAACTTGGTTATTTGGTTTAGCGCATTCCCCAATATCTCTGCTACATACATATGTTAACTTATCTCTACTTACAGCTACATAATTACAGAAAGGTACAATCATGGCAAATGTATCTGGATTTTCTTTATTATGTGGTACTGGTATCGGTAAAGGTTTATACAGATTATACTCAATTCCATGAACTAATGGTATTTTAATTACAAAAACAATTTTATTTATAGTGTAATAACAATTTAATTTTGAAACATCTATTAAATTATGAACAGTTTCCAAACTTAGACTTATGGGCAACTCTTGGTATTTCGGTAAATTTCTGACACTATTTATTAATTCATCATAAAATTGTTTTGGTGTAAGAATAGATGGATGAAGAGAGTGACTTTTAGTAAACATTATTGCATTAACCAAATCGTCAATTTTGAATGATAAAGTAAGTAAACTTGAGTATAGTTCATTACAGACTATATCCATTTTGGATTCTATTATTAACTTATTAGAAACTACAGATAGGTTCTTAACACTAGCTGACAAATTTTCAATAGCGTCATTCAAACGTGCTTCATTTACGGTAATGGCTGTTATGGTTTCATTGTAATGCAAAAGTGCCGTACTAGTCATTAAGATGTTGTCCTTAAGTAATGATGCAAGTTTTTTATCATTACGTTGAAGGGTTTGAATGGCGTTACCATATTTAATAGCGTCGTCTTCGTCCATTGTACCGATTATTTGTTTAAAAGCGGTTCCAATTCCGGCGAACCAGGCTGATCTTTTATCGCGATTTGAAATCAAATGTGAGATAGAACTATAATCTCGTTTTATGTCACTGAGTCTTGAAACCAGGGGTTGTAATAAACTATTACATTCAATATCTGAAATATAATCATTTTGTTGGCAAAGATACCTAGCAGTTCCCAGGATGGAATTTATATTGTCTATGTGAGGTTTTATATATGCTATGTCTACCGGAACCAAAACGTGAAGGTCATCACTGGTGATTCTAACTGTTCCAATTGGGTCGAAGTAAATTCCTGGATTCTCGTCTATCTGTTGCACTATATCTGAAGCGACAATGGTGAGGCTGATTGAAACCGTTCTGTAATATAATATAAAACTACATGTTATAATTATATAATAGAAGGAGAGAATTAGTTAAGACTAATTCTTATATTAAAATAAAATGCCTTAAGGGCAGTCCTAACTAACTAAGCTTGGGTTTGCAAGCTTCAGTTCGTCGTAGTGATGCTTCACATGTCGACGATTGATAAGTATCGATAAGGTGTTTCCTCCGTGTATTTTTACGACCTTATACGGCCCTTTCCATATCGGGGCTAAGGCTTTGCCTAGCCGGGGGTGATTTTTAAGGTAAACAAAATCACCAATTTTGTACTTCACTGCACGGACATGTTGATCATAATATGTTTTAGATCTTTCTTTGGAGGATGTTATATTTTCTATTGCTTTTTGGCGGGAAACCTTAAGTCGGTGATGAAGTGTTTTAATATATTCAGGGTATGTGAGGTCTTCTCGTAGATCATATACTGAATCTGGAATGAAGGGTTTGTGCCCAAAAACTAATTCATATGGTGTAAACTTAGTTGTAGAGTGAACTGCACTATTGTAAGAGAGCATGGCTGTATAAACAAATCTATGCCAATTGGTTTCATTATCATTAACATATGATTTAAGGTACTCTTTGAGGGTACTGTGGCTCCGCTCTAGAGCACCTTGTGTTTGTGGATGGTATGGAGCTGACCAAATTTGTTTTATTTTCAGAAATTCACACGTTTTCTTGAAAAGTTCTGCAGTAAAGTTTGTGCCCTGATCAGTTAATATAGACTTTGGAATTCCAAAAAGTGATATGAAATGAACTAGACATTCGCAGGTTTCTTCAGCTGTTGCGTTGGAAATGGGGTATGCTATAGAGAATTTTGTTAAATCGTCCTGTAGAGTGAGTATGTATCGTAACTTGTTAAGTCCAGCTTCAGGCAAGGGACCTACTATATCGAGACTAACCCGTTCAAAAGGACGTGTGGATGTTGTTGTTATTTGCATGGGTGCACGATTAATCTGTCTTAAGGCTTTGTTGGATTGACAGGCTGAGCAGTTTTTTACGTAGTGTTCTATGTCTGATTTCATGTTTTTCCAATAATATCTTTCTCTAATTCTATTGAGCATTCTTTCAGTACCAAGGTGTCCGGCAATAGGAATATCATGGTTCTCTTTCATGATCTTTGAGATCTCACTGGGTGTAGGATAAATAATGTTGTTATGGTATATATTTACAGAGACAGAAGTGTTGTTAAAAAGGTATGTTAGCATATTATAAATTTTGACAAAAGAATGTTTTTCAAACGCATTTTTGAAATCTGATATAGCGAATTGTGAAACATGAGCCTCGGATAGTAGTTCAGTTTTTACATTTTCTAATGTTCGGAATATATCGGGGTAAGTTGCTTCGTCAAAGTAATGTACTTTTGTGAAAATGAAATAATATATTTTATTATTACAAGGGATTTTTTGATATCTAAAAAGTTCTTTTTCAGCTGCAACATAGGAGTTTGGATCATCTACTTTGGATAAGATTTCTTGCACATACGGATTTGAGTCATCTAAATCCAATGAAGTGGGGATAAGTATTATTGAACAGTTACTTTTAGTTAAACTTTCATTATGTTCCAAAATGTTTGTGTCAAAAGATTTATTTTTATCTCCAATTGCTTTAAGAAATTGACTGTAGTTACTGTTTTGTACATTATGTTCATTAATATTTATATTTTCTGTTTCAGGTGCGGTAGCGTGAGAAGGTGACGAGACGGGAGAACCGGTATTGGCTGATGGTGGTGGACGAGCGGCAGGACCTGGTGTTTCGACAGGTAAGGTATCAGGTTGTGGAGAGGGAATTTCTAAGACGTCGAAATCAACGTTGAGATCATCACTATGAGGGCTGATTTCAAGGAGTCCGAAATCATCAAGATTAATGTCGAGCAAAGGATCTTGGGATGGTGCTGGATCATTAAGTGGAGGATTTCGATTACTGGAAGAAGCAGGAGGATCATCGTTGTGAAAATTCTGTGGCTCAGTTGAATGTTGTACAGGATTTACTGGATAGCGGGATAACGCATCAGCGTTACTGTTAACTCTACCCTTTTTATATTCGATCTCATAATCAAACTCTTCGAGTTTAAGTCGCCATCGGACTAATTTTGATCCAGGATCTTTACAATTGAAGAGCCATTTGAGAGGCTTGTGATCCGTTAAAATTTTGAAACGGTGCCCATATAAGTATGGACGGAAGACTTTAGTTCCCCACACGATTGCTAAACATTCTTTCTCCGTTACACTGTAATTACATTCCGCTTTGTTCAAGGTTCGGGACGCATATGCTACTGGTTGATCTTTTCCAATGGGACCTTGGGACAGGATTGCGGAGATTGCGTGGTTGGATGCATCACAGGTAAGGTTAAATGGCTGACTGAAATCTGGGTAGGATAAGATAGGAGCAGTGGTAAGTTTTTGCTTTAGTTCATCGAAAGCAAGTTGTTGAGGATTTTCCCATATAAAAGGTTCGTCTTTCTTTAATAAAGAAGTAAGTGGTTTGGCAATCTTTGAAAATTCTGGAATAAATCTTCTATAATAAGAAACGAGCCCGAGGAAGGATTTGACATCTTTTGGGGATTCAGGAATGGGGAATTCAGTAACTGCTTTAATCTTGTCTGGATTCGGTTTGACACCTTCATTTGTTATTACATGACCAAGATAAGTGACTTCCTTTCTGAGGAACTCACACTTATCTGGTTGTAGTTTTAAATTGAATTTCCGAAGTTTGTGGAATACTGACGCTAAATTATTTACGTGTGAATTTAAATCTGGCGAATAAATGACAATATCATCAAGGTAAACAAAGCATTGTATACCATTGAGTCCGGATAGGGCGGTATTCATTAATCGCTGAAAGGTTGAAGGTGCGTTTTTGAGGCCGAAGGGCATTCTGGTGAACTCGTAATGCCCTTGAGGAATATTGAATGCTGTTTTGGGCGCATCGTTTTCATTTAATTTAATTTGATGGAAACCTGAGGCTAGGTCTAAGGTTGAGAAATATTTGCTATTTCCAAGTTGATCTAATATTTCATTAATTTGAGGTAAGGGATATGTATCACCAATGGTAATATCGTTCAATTTTCTATAATCGACAACGACGCGCCATTTGCGTTGTCCGGATGCATCGAGCTTTTTGGGGACCACCCATATAGGGGATGACCATGGAGAATTGGAAGGTTTGATGATTCCATCATTGAGCATCTTATTGATTTGAGTATCAACTTCTGATTTGTGACATTCTGGGAATCTGTACGATTTGACGTGAATAGGATTTTGAGAAGTTGTCGTGATATCATGTTTTATAGCGTCAGTATAGGTAAGTTTTTCGTTAGGAAGATGAAAAATATCTGAATACGTAGAGCAGATTTCATGAAGAGCTTCAATTTCTTCTTTATTCATATGAGATGTACGGAGGAGTTGTAGAACTTTTTGAGTCCGTTCGAAACAGTCATAGGAATTAGAGAATTGAGAATTAATTGGTTTGACATTGTCTTTGATAGGTTCTTCCAAGGGAGTAAGTTTTAGTTTCAGGTTCGAGTTAACGGTTGTTGGGTTTTCGGATGTATTCAAAATTGAAATATTGATTCTGTGATTTTGTTTTACTTTTGTTACACAATTTGCAACAAACAATTGGTCAGAAATATGTTGGTCAAGAACAAGTCCTTCTTTTACATCTGGATTTAATACGGAACATTCAATGACGGTTTCTGATCGTGGTGGAATCACGTACACGGGGTCATTGAAGTAAAGATTCAAATTGAATTGATTGATCATAAGGATATTTTTGTTGTAATTAATATTACATTTTAAATTGCTGAGGAAATCGTTTCCAATGATTCCATCGTAGGGGAGGTGAATATCTTTAACTATGTGGAATTTGTAATTAATATAATTACAAGGGATTTTATCAGACAAATAAAGAGTTAAATTTAGATGTCCAAGAGTTGGAGTTGGTTTTTCTACAGGATCAATTCCTTTGATCTGAATAGGTTCTCTGATTATTTTGGGTCGATTTAGAATTGAAGTTCTTTTCAAAAGACTGATGGAAGAACCTGAGTCAACTAGTAGACATAGAGGTATATCAGATACTGATGTTTGGATTAGCACATGTGGTAACGATTTTTTTGTAGGATCAGTTAGGATTTCGTAGACTTCTTTGTTTGTATCCTTACAGGATTCAGGAATTGTGGGTATATATTTTTCTGTTTTGATATTTGAATGGACACTTGTTTGGGGCTGGTTACCCGTGTGGTCCTGGATTTTGGAGGATTGGACACTTGCTTGGGGCTGGTTACCCGTGTGGTCCTGGATTTTGTAGGATTGGACACTTGCTTGGGGCTGGTTACCCGTGTGGTCCTGGATTTTGTAGGATTGGACACTTGCTTGGGGCTGGTTACCCGTGTGGTCCTGGATTTTGGAGGATTGGACACTTGCTTGGGGCTGGTTACCCGTGTGGTCCTGGATTTTGGAGGATTGGACACTTGCTTGGGGCTGGTTACCCGTGTGGTCCTGGATTTTGGAGGATTGGACACTTGCTTGGGGCTGGTTACCCGTGTGGTCCTGGATTTTGGAGGATTGGACACTTGCTTGGGGCTGGTTACCCGTGTGGTCCTGGATTTTGGAGGATTGGACACTTGCTTGGGGCTGGTTACCCGTGTGGTCCTGGATTTTGGAGGATTGGACACTTGCTTGGGGCTGGTTACCCGTGTGGTCCTGGATTTTGGAGGATTGGACACTTGCTTGGGGCTGGTTACCCGTGTGGTCCTGGATTTTGGAGGATTGGACACTTGCTTGGGGCTGGTTACCCGTGTGGTCCTGGATTTTGGAGGATTGGACACTTGCTTGGGGCTGGTTACCCGTGTGGTCCTGGATTTTGGAGGATTGGACACTTGCTTGGGGCTGGTTACCCGTGTGGTCCTGGATTTTGGAGGATTGGACACTTGCTTGGGGCTGGTTACCCGTGTGGTCCTGGATTTTGGAGGATTGGACACTTGCTTGGGGCTGGTTACCCGTGTGGTCCTGGATTTTGGAGGATTGGACACTTGCTTGGGGCTGGTTACCCGTGTGGTCCTGGATTTTGGAGGATTGGACACTTGCTTGGGGCTGGTTACCCGTGTGGTCCTGGATTTTGGAGGATTGGACACTTGCTTGGGGCTGGTTACCCGTGTGGTCCTGGATTTTTGTATGATTGATGGTGCCATTGATAGAATAGGGTCGCGCTAAGGTCGTAAATTTGGGCTGCACGAGACACCTGCGTGAGCCCACTACTCGTTTAAATGATTTGTTGGGATTTGGTCATCGTCTTCGGGCTGTTGAATTGTTGTGTCCTCATAAATATAGGGTTGAATTTCAGGATCAGGATATTCGGAATTTTCAACGCAATGAACGCGTGCTGGTTGAGACGTTCTAGATCTCTGGTTCTGATTAAAGCTTGGACGACTGGAATTTTGCGTCGGATTTTGAGAAAACTTGAAGCGGTTGTTATTGTATTCTCTCCTTCGACAGTTTTCAATTGTGTGACCTTGGTTTTTGCAATATCTGCAGAAATTTGGGTTTTGGTTAGGATTTTGATTGGGATTTTGATTGGGATTTTGAATATTATTTATTGTGGGTCTAAATAAATTATTTCCCGTATTGTTAAATCGGGGACGCGGTGATGGCCCGGCCACAGGAGCAGGATTATGGCGGGTCATCAATTTTTGGATCTTTTCTTCTGAAATGGCTAGGTTTACGGCTTCATTTAATGTTGCGGGTTCTTTCATTCTGATAATATTTGAGATTTTGGGTGTTAATCCCAGAAGGAAGGTATGGAGAGCTAAATCTTCCATTGCAGCGATTTTTCCGACTAATTCTTTTGATTTTTTATTGGATAGTGTGATTTCTGTTAATAATTTTGAAAGGCAAGTTTCAATCCGTAACCCGAATTGATTAACGGGCTCAGAATTTGACTGCCTACATTCCTGTAATTCAGCAAGGAGGTGAGTGTAGTGCTTCTTTTCTCCGAATTGGGTTTTCAGGAATTCACTGAGCTGGTCCCAACTGTCGAAGTCTTTTATAGAGCAAGCTACCTCAGCCTTGCCTTCGAGCTGGCTCAATATATATTTAAATAAAATCGGCTTTTGTGTTGAATGTGCGAGAGAGTTGGCATTATTGCAGTTACTTAGAAATGAATTTAGTTTAATTTAATATGTTGTTACTCTAATGAATAATGTTAATGCTATGATATAGTTATTTTTCTAAAAATTATTCACTGGATGTTGTTGAATTTATCACTGAATTAGATCTTGAACCGAAGTAAATAAAAAGTTGTTTTAACTCACAGGATGATGCACTTCATTTTACGATGCACTAAACGGGATTCGAAGTGTTGACCTTGGAACTGGAACACTGTAGTTGAACTCGTTGACACTGGACACGTAGACACGACTTGCAGAGCAGGATACAGCGGGATATAGAAGAGCGATGCGCGACCACTGGAGAGCCGGGATAATTTCGGCTTTGGATGAACCGGGATACTTCCGGCCTCTGGATGATGATGAGTCCAAACCGGGATGACGACGATGATGACGACGATGATGATGATGACGGACACTGGGCTATGATAATTCGGGTGATGACGATGTTGGATGCGTGGCACTGCTGATTATTTTTGCACACTTGGAGACGTCCTTGAGATGCACTTTTACATCCCTTCTCGCTGACACCAATGTTATGACGGGATATTAAAATGTCTTTTTAAAAAACAATTAATTTTTATTAACTGAAATACGTTTACTCTAAACACAGAATTTACTTTGAATATCCGAACTGACTCTATTTTGAATGCCCGAAAGTTAGAGGTCCTTACTGGATGGATGCCCGGTCTGAACTGCGCCTCCGAACTGGAGGTTCAGGCTCGCTGCATCGTGAAAATGCTGACTCTGCAGGTTAGGATGGCAATACAGCAGTTTAGCCAACATTTTCAAGGTGTAACAGTACGAACGAGACGAAAGCGGGGAGATGTGCGCGTGAGTGCGAGGGAGAGTCGCATTCCAGCGAAGTGCGCAGTTAACTCGACCTGTGTGCCTACCATGAGTTTACGTTAGGTGTGCTCGCTAGCGACTGCTTAAAAAAATGACATTTAAATGTATGACATATTGTGCAGCGCCCCTAGCGGCTACTTTCAAGAAATAAAATCTTCATAGAATTTTTTGACGTATTCGCTAGCGAGCTCACCTAACGTAAAGTCATGGTAGGCACACAGGTCATACAAAGAAGACGAAGATAGAGTCACTATAAAGGAGGAAGTACACATATCAACCCAGAAACAGATCGTAACCGTATCAACTCGAGGCTGTCAGTATTCTTTGTATGAAACTCCGTACTGGAAAACGCACACTTATTCGCACCGTAACGTAAACGCTTAGCCTCGCCGCGTTTGCAGTTAATTCTCGGGCCCAGAACAGACGGTGAAACGCAACTGCAACGAAACTTCGCAACTTTGTGATGATTCTGATGAATGAAACTGAAACTGAAAGTTTCAAACTGGTCGCGTCATGTGTGGTCTCTCAACCAACGCTATGGCAGAAACTTAGATGCAAATCAAAAGTAACTAGCAGTTGTAGTTTCGTTGCAGTTGCGTTTCACCATCTGTTCTGGGCCTTAGGCGAAAAGGTGTTGATCCCTTTCCGGGTTGGTCCTTTAAGGTCAGCATCACTTGACTGCTACTGCTTCTGCCCATTGATAAACGAGTAGTCCTTGGTCATTGACCTATCAACCAGGTTTATAAACGTAGCGCCTAACAGTTATTATTCCAAATACAAAACCAACTAATACCAAGAAAGTGCAGTCCCGAGATACTTCCAAGAAATACAACAAATTCATGATAATCCCTCGCTGCAATATCTTCTCAGTTACGTAATCGCCTCCTAACGTTCGGAACTATAAAGAGCTCTCATAAAATCCATTTCCCTGTATTGTACACTTAAGGGAGGGTAACTCACTTAGGTTTATTAGGGTTCCTTTCGTCTTCGAAAAGAACGGAACCCTGAAAAGAATTGTTATGTCTGTTTGTGACACTATGACAGACATCAGAAGAAATAATATCTAGTAAGTTTGAACAGAAAACACCGAATGTTTTACATACAATAGTAATACTTGGTGTGTAGTCTTCAAATTGTCAGTTAAATATAGTGTGTATAAAGCGTATCTGAATTTTTAAAACTATTTTGCCAAAAATAGATTGTTTCTAAGTTAACTATGCCGAAACTCATGACGTGACGTGACAAAAATATACGAAACCCTCTGCTCGCGAGTTTGATTCGCATTTGGCCTGTTTTTATTATTTAATGCTTGCGGTACGCTGGCTGGACGCGCCGGGGTCGCGCAGGGAGCCACCGCCGGCCCGCAACTTTATAATGTTGACGCCGTTTTGTGACTCTATCCAAGGAGCACGATGGCTATGCCGGCATAATATACTAACTTTGCAAGCATTTCATGAAGCGTAAAACTTTACGGCCGAACGTTTTGGCGACTTACCGTCAAAGTAAGGTTAACACCTAAACATTTTACGCTCACAAAGAACGTAAGGATAAAACATGAAAAACAGCAAAAAATTCAAATCTACGTAAGCTAGGCATAAAGTTACGAAGAAACCGATAAAATGCAACGACACGTTCATTTGGTAACCATCATGCTTAGTTCGCTCTAATTCATTGCACGGAGTAACACAAAGTATCAAGTTCCGAAAATAAACTTCTCTCGAACAAACTTAGTTTTAACGCTAGCGGAAAGTAAAGTTTTCTCATAGTCGCAACATCTGCGTCTACCAATATTACTTCTGATGAAGCTGCGCCACATTTGTCTGCAATTTAATGTACGACTTTTCTCGTACTATTTGATGAAATGAGCTTATGTTAAAGACTGTCCCTGAACCTAATTAGCCTAAAGACAAATCGTAAACGCCTCGCAAACAAATATTTTGCTACCGTGAACATAAAACGTTCCGATTCATAAATTACAAATCCCTTAAATTTGCAACAGCTTACCTGGCACATTTTGGGAGTTGTTAACACCTGAACCAATTATATGCAATTACCTTTCGCTTGATTACGTTCTTAAATAGCTTGGGTAGTACTTACGATAAGGCCGGCTACGTTAACCAGACCCTCGGTAATGCCGCCGTTCGCCCAAAAGGCCTTGTATTTATTACGTCAACGCAGCGGCAGGGTAGTTCGCGCTAAACTGGTCAAGTTATAAGTACGGGCGTTGTTTATATCACCACATTGCAGCCGAGAGAGATTAACACGTTCGCCCGAAACTAGTCGGAATTAGATTTTACTGTTAGTTGTAGGAAACCTAATAATTGGCCGTTTTGTAACGTTTCGTGTAATCGCGGTATTGAGTTTGAGGCTGAGTTAAATGGAACGCCAATATCTGGTTTGCCGTTAAAGAAATTAGTAACAATTTGTAGCTGCCGGCAACAGTTGTTTAGAAGCATTCAAAGCTTTGAATTTAGCGAACGTTTCAAACGAGTCGGGGCCATTGTGAGTGGATCGCAAACTTGTAATTGAAGCGGGAGCGGGAACGTTCTGAGATTGCGTGGAAAAAACAATCACAACGACGATCGCGTTAAAATTTTATGGCCTGCCGTTGCATTTTCTATTTCACACGCCATTCTATTAACCGATTCAAATTGCTGATTGAGTGAAGCTATAAATTCAAGCACATTTTCAAAGTTTCATTGGTTACTTAATGACGTAAATCAATTGAAATACTTTTTATAGGCTGTCAAAACGTGACTCTTTCATTTGTTCAATTTAATTAACTAGCTGTTTATTGTTTTCAAGCTACTAAAAATTTAACTTCGTAGCAAAATGAAAACCAACTCTGTTTTTAGGAATAGTTTGAATTAACCATAATTGGTTGAAATGGAGTCAATTACCAAATTATCGCGATATTAAGATCTGGAGAGCACTAAGAAGTCCTACTGAAAGCCCGGACCAGAAAATATAATTATTTGAAACGTTGGAATGTTAAGAAAGGAACCCGTTAAAATCCGCTGGTAACAGTGAATAAAATTAGCTTTGCATAATATTCATGAAATGAAAATAAAGTTCTGAGTTACAGAAGAACAAGTTTCAGCGAAGAAAGATCTTATTACGGAACAGTGGTGAGCTACACCACAACTGACGTAGCCCATATCTCGTGTACACGCTCAATCTTTCAGCAGATATTTCTTAATAATCCGTAAAACAGCATCAGGTCTGGCGCGAGACTTTCCCCGTGTAATGTTAAACAATATATTTCGCACATAAGTAACCTTGCAGATAAAAATTCCGTCTGTTTACAGGGTAAGCGGAGTTGTCATCAGAACAAATGAGTCGCATTAGGGTCACACCACACGTTGCTACGGCCTCGCCCGCCCGCCCTGTGCCTGTGCCTAGTCTCTCTCACACGTTTTTTAGACCTTCCGAATGTAACAAAAAAGGATGGGCACGCGAAAGGCACGCTAACAGCGCGAAACTTGTTTGCTAACTTTTAAATTTTGCGCTGCCCTGCTAAATTAAACATTTCAGAGGAATTTACTTTGACTGGTAAATAAAATTCTATAGTCATTAAAGTGGCAGTCGAATTAAGTACTGCATTAGACACGCTTGGGTTTAAGCTAACACTAATTACAATTTGGGGTGTGTTTTTGTTTCAGAAAGGTGTTGGGTCCTTTTTAAACAGTGTTGAGAGAACGGACAGGTCAAGGTAGAATATTCCCGTACATAGTGGCAACTGCACGCGTTGACTCTCCCCATTTTATTAGCCGAATTCCACAAATGTTTTCCACGTGTCAAACGGTAGCTGGATAGCCGCTAAATGGGGCATACTTTGTACTAAGAGACTAGGACCCAAACCCTTTCCGTATGTAGGAACTAAGTGAATAAAATTACCCATTCGAATAAAATTTAGGCCCGATATATTACTTCTAAAATAAATATTGAAACCCAGGCGTAAGTTTCTGAGGGCTCAATGTCGAAAATAAATAAGAAGTGTTTAGTAGATAGGTAATTGAGTATGTAGTACACAGAAATGTACTAAGAAATTCATCAGTTGTAAATATTCCAATGTTGGCTCAAACATTGGAACCAATATCAAAGCCACATCCGACTAAGTTTTATTATTTGAAGTTCATTCCGTCGAAATGGGTTTTTCTTAGTCTATTACGAAAATAAGCTTTGTTTTGAAGATTTCTCAGGAAAAATTCTACAATAATGTGCTTGGCGATATTTTCTCCAAAAATACGCGGCTTAAATAGATCTCGACGAAACAATATTGGCTCCTAAGCCTATTATTTAGTTACGAAAGCCTACATACTTAAAAAGCCAAGCTAAGTTGTGGGGAACTAAAAATATCTGCGACGAATAACGTAATTTATTAAAGGTTCATTCTTGTACTGGGGTCTTTTCAAGTTGTCTCTGAATTTTGGTGTTCTCTAAAGACTTATATTACTTGGTAAATAAATTGCGGTGTTCTAGTTTCTTGGAACTCCTTCAAGAAACTCAAAGAAAATATAAATTGAAACTACATTTTGAGTTTGATTGACACTCTACTGAAAAACTTGTAGACTTTGGAGTTCTTCTAACAAATAGGGCGACATGGTATGAAACCTAAATAGTAAATACCTAATTTAGTAGTTTTTACAAAAGGGTTGTTTTTTATTGTATCTATTCCTTTGAAAGATCTCACTGAGATTACAAGACACTACGCGTATTGTTAACGCGAAATAGTAAGAAAACGTTTGCTTAGACAAAAACTAGCTTATAAGATTCGCGACTAAAGTGTACGAGCGTCTCATGAAATGTATTATGTCTCAGACCCCTTTAAGCCCTAGATCACAAGCGTGAAAAGGAAAGAAAATCTTTTTACGAATAAAACAAAGATTAAGTACGTTGTAAATGTGCAGATATTTGATAGAGGGGAGCAGTTCTGTTTATGTAGTTTAGTGGTTAGAGCAGACATCTAGCAAATGTAAAGTTATGGGTTCGAGTGCCTCATGAGACAATCGTGTATTTATTTTAATTAATTGAATGATCAAACGAACTTACCAAGTGAAGTTCGATCTAAATTATCCTGTTTTCGCCGAATGTTGGGTCTAATTCTCGTCACTACACTGCACAACTTAAAATAATTACGTTTTTTGTCGGTAAAAACGTCCTGGTGACGTCACTTAAGCATTTTTCTTATACTGCGTGCGGTCGTTGCGCGTGCGCACAAAGGAATGAGACCGCTCGGACACCGAGCCCACAGCGTGGTAGGGGTGGGGTTGCCCGCTCTTTTGTTTTTTACTACTACTACGCTGAATATTGTGTGCGGATTGGGTTGTCGTACAGGGGTACTACATGGTAAAATAAATCTCGGAGGCGAAAGCAGGATAATATGTAACACATGGCCACACTGCTAACTATCCATTTCCGTTTTTGCTCTCGCTCTCATCAAATGGTGATTCTTTGCGATAGAACGAGACGATATGACAGGCAATGGATAGTTAACACTGTTGCCGATGGTACATATTTAGGCCCGATTTGACCAAACTTTTACTGTTAATGAAAAAGAAAAACTGAATAATGTATGTATAGTTTTTCTATTACCAGGTACTACTTCTTTTCTACTAGGTTGCTGTTTGTAAACCAAACCAACGTTCTTATTTTATTCAGTATCTTTACTTCTTAAATTAGATCGTATCCAAGAAAACTAAGAAAGATCACCTTGCCAAGCGATTCTCAGTATTAAATAATGCGCAAAAAGCTTGTGAACAAGCCTTAAGCGTTTCGCTTTCGTGTAATTAAGAGAAACAGGGGCACGTTACCTAATTTGTTGGATCAACCGCAGTTCTGCCGTTCTGAATTCTATGTACAGTCGATTTTCCGAAACGCCGGTGTGAGCCACCGTTCATTAATTTAAATAAGAATTACCCCGCCAAGTGAAGGAGACACCGAGGCGAGTTACCCACTGGCGTCTAACCATTACTCTGAGAAATGCCAATTTAAACTTGTAACGAGGTTTGCCGCGAGTGGCTGTGGAACGGAATTAAAAACTCCGCTGAGCACCGGTCGGGCCTGGCACACATAGTACGGAGGTACAGAGTATTGTGCCTACAGACCTGTGTCTGATGGTATTTTTCGAACTCTGCTTTTCTTCTTCTTTTTCTTCTATGACCTAGGCTACAACAGAGTTTATGAGCCGCTTCAGGTATAGGGCATGACTGACAACGCGCTCTTAAAACACAGTAATATTGATTTTTGTATTTAGGGTGATTTAAGCTAAACGGAACAAAACAATTTTTAAATGGAAAAAATTTTGCACCATTTCACTGTCGGAATTGAGAATACCAACTTTCAAGATGTGAAGACGCATAACCTCTGAAATAAAAAGGTGATTTAAGACTTGATTATGTGTATCGTGACATACTGGAGAACTTTACTTTTTGATAGGTAATAAAGCGGAATTACTGCTTTCGATTTGCATTGCGGCATTCTTCAACATTTAATGGAGACCCTGATCGGAACATGAGTAGTATCTCTTCTGTATTAACTCACTACGTATTCTTTGCCCAACTCGAATAGCCGCTGACTGGTGGGTGCTAGTAACAGGCCTAACTCAGTGTTTCCCTAACAAACCCCCGAACTTTCCCAAATTCTATCTAAAATATTAAAATTTGTATTAGAAATACTGAGTTTTTGAGATCAAAAATAAGTACTCACTTACCATTTAATTTACATTAAAAAAAAACATTATAAAAATAACTATATTCAGGACTTAATATTGATTTACTGTTTCCTTCCTAACATTTTCCATTTTTATTTTTTATGCCCCTTGAACATCTATTTCACTTAAAAAAAATGGGAGTGTGTTTTCCCACAAAAAATTCAGGCGTGTAAAATTTCCCCGAATTTTCAGGGAATCCCTTCATCTTGCATCACTGGCCTAACTCCCGTCCTCACTTTGTTGCGGAGTTCCCGCGGCAATTTCCAGCCTTTTCAACGTAGATCACGATGCAAAAATCGCGTCAACTAGTTTAAAACCGTCGAGTGCTGCTTTATTGAACTTGATATGCGCTTTTGATATTAATGACGTATCGTTTGTAACGTAAACACCCATGTGATAAATAGTTAATCCAGAAGTTCAGCTATGAAATCTTGTAATAATCGTTGTGATTTTGCATTTATATTGCTAAACGTTTCAGTGAGTAGGAGCAGTCCAGTAAGCAACAATTTACCTACATTACTGAATTGAATTTTTCAAGTGAAAAACCATGTCATAGCAACCCCTTTTTTTCTGAAAGCCCTCATAAACAAAATTTGCAATGAATGCAAACCTGCGCTGCGTATCCATCACCATGATCTCACAACCCTAACCCTATCCCATAGTACAGCATTGACTTAGACAATACATGTCCGTTTAAAAACAAAGCTGAAGATCCACATAAACATCTATATACTTATAATAAATCTGTAGAGAAGTCAATTCTGTACATGAAATATATTTTCAAAATAACTATCAGGGGGTGATTAGTGATCGATACTGATGCCAAAAATGCAATCAGTAAAATTTTTGTCTGTCTGTCTGTCTGTCTGTATGTTCCTTATAGAAACAAAAACTACTCGACGGATTTTAACGAAACTTGGTACAATTATTCTTCATACTCCTGGGCAGGTTATAGTATACTTAGAAATTCCAACGGGAACAGGAATTAGCGGGAAAATCCTTTTGTATGAAAAATCTAAACCGCTTAACTTAGACGCTTGAAATTTGGCATGCAGGTACCTTAGTAAACTCAAAGCTTAGTTACAACAGAATATTGCAAAATTCCCACGGAAACGGAAGTTAGAGGAAAAAACATTTTTATGAAAAAATCTAAACCGCGTAATATAGATGAAGGGGGTAAAACGGGATTCACGCGTACGAAGTCGCGGGCGGCCGCTAGTCTACAAAAAAACTGTGTACCTATTTCATTATCACAAGCTCATTTCCATAATCCATAGTACTCTAGGTCCCATAGACTGAGACTTGCCAGTTTAAAAACAAAGTCGGCTAGAGCGTGTTCCGAAACAATCCAGATGCTGAGACGGCCGCTACGTGACGTGAATGGGCGCCCCAATAGTTGCAGATAGCACCGGTTATTGAATATTAAACTCACGGAATAGGGTATTGTGGACGAAACTTAAGAGTTTATTATTGAATAAGCTTGTGGGATACTGTTACTTTACGTGGAGGTGAGGTGTGTGTTCAAAAGTTTATGGGGACGAAAAACATATTAGTATAAAACAAAGTAGTTATGCGATGTCACACGATTATCCGATACGTGTTTGATGTTCTAGTTTGGTTTCCGATTCTCATAACTAGACTAGAAGCTATAAATATTTGAAGCATTGAAAAAAATTATCTAGGTATTTTATAAAATAATTCATGACGTTGAGGCTCCAAGAATACCTAGGTACGTCTCTTGTCCATTAGTTTTAAAACTATGATAAAATATTGAAATAATAAATAAGAGGTACAATATAAATGACTCAGTTCCGTGAAATACGAGTAAACAGAACAAAGCTTTCGAGAAGCTAAGCTTTTGTTACGGGAAAATTTTATGTTCTTTTCGCGCACACTTCCAGGCATTCGGTGTTCAATGATATTTACTCAGAATTTTATAGCGTACAATACATCGAGGCACACTGGCGACACACGTCGTCTTGAGACACGTTAGTTGTATGAAATAACGAACAGTTCAGTGGCATGCAGGACACGTAGTACGCCCATCTTGTGAGCGCGGACCCTCGGCGATTCCTGAAACAAAACGCCTTATTGTTTCCTCAGCAGTCCGACAAGCCAGACGTTTTCGGGGATTATTTGGAGCATTCCCCGTTTAGCTGACGCTTCAGTTTCAGTTTTGTTTACGGTGGAAAATAGCTCGTCGTCAGCGCTGTGACGGCGAATTATAAATTTAGCTAAGCGCTGGACTTTTTGGTTGGGCAGTTGGTCTATGGGGGCTGTCTAGAATAGTCAGGTTCAGTAACAGTTCCGAATGAGGTTCCTACAACCTCATTCGCAATCTATGAACACCAAATCCTTATGCTATTCATCTACAAAAAAATCTGATCAATTTCATGATTGGCTTCATATTATACGCACTAGTCACAATCGTACTAAAATTTTTATTCATTGTCTGGATTATTTTGCAACAGTTACAAATAGTTTCTTTTAATAATTACAAACTGTTTAAAAGACAGCTTCACGGTACGTTTGCTGAGCGCGGTCAACAGTCCATTTAATGCTTATTGTATCGTATATATACGCTGAATGCTCCATAGGGGCTGATTTCGGCCACACCCTCCTTTTAGCTCACCCTGTATTTGGAGCGAAGCGAATTTAACTGAAAACATTTTTCGACTTTAACAATCCCTTGCATTGATTTAAGTACGTTCTAAAGTTCCAGTTATTACTTACACGTGCTAGTTGCTCGACTCCTGAATATATTTTCGTTTGGTGAAATTATTCAGGGAAATATTTGCTTACCGTTTCGATAAATTGTACTCGTAACTTTAACCACGAAATTGGAGAATTGTTTCAAGTTCTATTTACATTAATGTAACAGAAAGTATGCCAGTTTGTTAGTTGTTTTATTTATAAAAACTATTGCTATTCACTTGAGTTCATAATTATTCCCGAAATGGAAAAATTGGAGAGCAGTGTATCAGATTACGCTATTTTGTTTCAATGTAACACCTTACACATATTTTACTACACATTATATTGTTTTTGTATTATATTGTTGTATGGATACCCTAGTTCTAAATGTTCTAATACATGCATAGTATATGAGCCTATTTTTTAAATAGTTAATTAGAATTTACTAGTTAATAGGTACTGTACCATTAAGTTATGTAACCCTTGATAATATTTGATAAAGTTTATCAAGAATTAAATTGGAATTTTAATTACTCATTCCGTGCAATGATGTGGTTCTGTCTTTCATTCCAAAACGAAATTTTGAGCATCATTATTGAAATGAAGTGTTTAATTTCAGTTTGAACTTTATTTCGCGATAAACGCAGCAACAAACAACTTCGTACGTTTCTAGAATGAATTTTAAATTCCAGGCGGTAATATAATTTACGAGTGCATTAACATTTCGTTAAGCCTGTTGCAATAGCTGCACTACCAAGACCTCATATACTAGGTCCTACATTAGGTACCATTCTGGGCTCCGTAGATCGCATGACCGATCACGATAACCCGCGCGATGTATACGAAACGCTCCGATAATGTGAAAATTTGTCGTGTGACATTATTACGGTGGGTGCATAATATACACACGTAGCGCGGGACGGGCGAAATAACTTTCAGACACGGTCACGAAATATTTATCGTCAAGTATAACTTTAAAATTCATTACGAGCGTTTTATGCCCATTTTCACTTCACACATGGTAACACATATAGATCGTTTCATCTACGAAGATGCACCCCATCAATTTTTGGTCGAGGGAAGCGCGGGGTGCGGGGAGTTTGAACCGAGCAATCCGAGCGTTATTATTGTAGTGTGCGTGTGCACTCATGGATAAATTTAGCGTATACGGATACCACTGAAAATTAGCGGAAGAATGGTAAGCGCGTCTTCGTGGATGAAACGATCTATAACAGGAAACATGTTTTCTTAGGGGTCACTCAAAAATTAGTGATTGATGGTGAAAACGGGCATTAGTTGACCTTTTTAACGTACTATTGTGCACCTGGATTTATTTCGAGTATCTAAGACATCTCTTGACCTATAAGATATTCTAAGTGGTTTGCATTCCCGCTGTTATGAATAATTTAAACCTTTACAGGAATTAAATTACGTCACGAACCACTTACCACCTACCACTTCATTTGTTTCCGCGAGCTTCCGAGCAATGCTTTTTCGTTCCCGACGTACTATTATTTAACCGATCCATTCTACTGCTAGAAGCTATGTCCCAACATGCTATCTAGAAGAAGGACTAGAAATAAATAGTAACTAGGACTTGAGAGGCTTTAAAAGTCATCTAATTTTCTGGTTAACTCTATTGAATGAATGCACATTTAGCAAATGCCAAGAAAAATGAGCTGAATCCTTTCTTCGTTTTCAATGTCTACAATGGTTTCCAAGTTGGCATTACCTACATGAATTCAAATACCAGACTAAAATATCAATATAGAAACAGAATATTAATTAATATTATGTGTTAATAAAAAACATACTGTTTTATTTTAGAAGTTAAACATAAAACATTAAGATGGTAATTAAAATCTTCCTGCTATCTTTTATGTCGAATGTAATCTCGAAACTCCATTCAATAACGGTGCAATCTCCTTCAGAGATATTGACTCAGATATACCTATCTCGAGATAATAACCCTTCCCGTTTCGTATTTACAAAATGTTGGAAAGAGAGTTTTCCTTTCGGAAAGGGTATGTACCTATGTGTTTTCAACGACCGCTTTATTTCTGTATCAGCGAGTCTTGCATTGAGCCAAAAAATACGCACTCAGTTGGGGGTTATTATGTAAGTAAAGTAATAACCTTTTGTTAAGAGATCGAAATACCTGCTTGGTTGTGAATTTCAGATTTTTTGAGAATCGCCAAGCGGACGAATGGTTCAATGTCGGACACTTTACCCTATTGTTTTCACTTTTCTTATTACAATATTATCTAATCTAAAATCTAGGGTAGATTCATTTTGGATTAAGCCTGTGTTTGGCATCAATCCTACCTAATCTAAGATGGAGGATACTCGTTTCGTCAATACCTAGGTAAGTGTTCACTCGAGTCTCAATGTCCCAGGGCTTCTGCATGATTTATTTCTATTGGTAATGTCGATCCTGTGATGTAGCCTAAACCCTCTACTACACTAAGGCTGAGTTGCACCATCTTAATTTAACTTTGACAAACGTCAAAAATCTGTCAAACTCCATACAAAAAGCACCGGTTATTGTTATTTTTACGGTTAAAATAGGTGGCTCAGCCTTAATAATAGGCTCAAACAGCGAGACAACCAATCCTTAAATGATTCATAAATAATCGTCATACAGTTTTCTCCGTCTGCTCAGTCCTCATCTTTTTTTAATGTATAAAGTATAAAGTAAATTCACGCACCCCTAAGCTAAAATAATGAACGCCCTTCTCAATTCGTCTAAGTTTGAATTAAGAAGTTATTCAATATGAAAATTGACCGCTTTGAGAGCTGTTATTGTCATGCAATTTTTTAATGCTTCATTTACATCTTAAATTGTTTTCAATCGTAAAGTTTAAGTAACTTTTCATTACAAAATTGTTTTACTCGTAAATTGGTAATTTATATGCACATAAACAATTGGGCATTTGGGGTACATTGGCAGAGGCCTTGGAGTAATGAATACAAAATATTAAGTCGCATACCGATTTGTTAAAACTACGTTAGGTTAAAGTTTTACATTTGATGTTTAGAAATTGAAACTGTGTTATTCCAAGAATTTAATGTAATCTCTTTCGACTCATTTAATTTCCTAGAAAACACAATTTTAAAAGCTTACCACACATAAAAGCGCGGAAGCGTTACGAACACGGATTTTTGTAGGTAATATGTGCTTTGTAAGAAGATTATACGGCAGAATTTCTATAAACATTTAGTTAAAATTTCAAAAATTACCCCGCTTTTCACAGAAACATTTACAATTTTCCACAATACCGCTTTTGTGTGTCGAGCAACCAGGGAAGAAATTAAACTCGGGAAATAGCAAGATGAAAATATCGGTCTGTCACCTCTCCGATATTACCGCTCCGTTCGAGCGCTCACTCCAATTAAAATAGCACCCTGCCCTGCACCCTTAACGGAATAATAATTAATATCGCGAAAATTAAGTCGCGGTTTATTTAATTTCTTAAAACCCTAACAAGTGGAAAAAAGCGTTAAATGAAATCTGCATAATTTCTGGGGCAGACAACAAAGCCGAAGACGCATTCTGCATTTCAACTGTTGCCTCCGGCGGAAAAAAGGATATTAAAAAAGAAAATTTAATGCAAAAGAAGCGGGCGACAAACGGGCGAGGGTGCAATCAACATCTCATTAGAGGAGTCCTTAATTTCCGTGTCTCCAGAGGACCTCCCTGATTTCTTCGATAAACCGTTTATTACAATTCGCTTTCTGTCTCAGTGTTCTTGTCTCGAATATCAACGTTATCGGGCGGTGATTATGCTAAAAATGGACGGATCTAGATTTAGTCCAGTCAATAAAGCATTATAGATGGAAAACTGTAGAACACAATTTCTGACTTCAGGACTTTATTTAGACTAGTTAGGAGGTGAACATAGCAAAAGCCCCCGCCCTTAGCCCTTGAGCCGGCGGGGAGAGGGGGGTTTAAAGGTGCCACTTTTCGGTTTTTCGCTTAATCCTCGGAAACTATGCGTCCTAGTGACATGACTACTTTGAACCAAAAAAAGCATATTCAATTTGCTACAGGTGAGATAGACAAGTTTTTCTATAAATTGTATAGTTTTCGCGGCATCTACTCTAGAAGGTCTGTAATATTGGAAATTTTATTTTTGTCTTACATGTTCCCATCAGGAGAAAATCGACTAAATCAACATTGAGCAATCATTCTAGACATGCGGGAGCATGTTAAGCCTAGTTCCGGAACATGTAAGACAACAATAAAATTTCCAATTTTACAGACCTTCTAGAGCAGATGCCGCAAAAACTATACAAGATATAGAAAAACTTGACGGTCTCACCTGTAGCAAATTGAATAAGCTTTTTTTGGTTCATAGTAGTCATGTCACTAGGACGCATAGTTTCCGAGGATTAAGCGAAAAACCGAAAAGTGGTACCTTTAAACCCCCCTCTCCCCGCCGGCTCAAGGGCTAAGGGCGGGGACTTTTGCTATGTTCACCACCTAACTAGGCTAAATAAAGTCCCGAGGTCAGAAATTGTGTTCCACGGATTTCTCTCTACACCGTCGTTAAGGCATTCATTGACTGGACTAATTGGATTCTTAGAGGAGATTAGATCAGTGGCTAGTTTTATTCCAAGGTAGGTACAATACTCGTACCCACAATAGCAATACTCATTAAATATTTATTTATCAGGTTAGTAGTACTGTTTAAACATTGCAACCAACGCTTATTGCGACAGGGTGGCACTGCCTCGGTGCACTATTTTCTTCTTTCTTTTTTATGTCCAAGTCTAAGTCCGCCTGACTAGCTACCACCATCTTACCTAAATCTGTCGCCATAATAACAATGTTATCACAACAATGTGTTTCGGCAGTTGAACTTAATTTGGAACTCCTCCTATGTTCTTCAGATTAACTTGGTCCAATAACAGTTTGACTTTCCCAACTTGACCTTCACTGGTTGGGTTTTTGTTGACGGTCAAATTGCAGATGGGAATAGTTCCGTTCCGGCAGTTGGAAGAAAGATAGCCAGTTTATCAGAGGTTGAGGATTCTGGGTGAAGCCCGATCATCACTTCAATTCAGGTGAGATGCAGGCCAAAAGCTTCCTAGTTGTGAATAAGAAATAAGAATATTTTATTTTATAAAAAAAATAAGAATATTTTAACCGCATACATGGAAATTAATATAAACGTTATCGGGACAGTGATTATGTTAAAATGAACGGATCTAGATTGGATCCGATAGAGCGACAGAAAAAGTTTAATGAACTCGCGGAATGTGTTGGGTTTGTGGGCCACTCGTTCGATTCGACAACTTTCCCAACTTGTATTTTAATTAAAGTATTTCGTAGAGGTCACCGCTTCAGGATTGCTTTAACACGTAATGATTTGGTATGCGTAAATCTATGTCATTTCACAATAAGGTAGTAGCGAATTTAGCTCATTTCTGTTTTAAGCTTCAACCACACCAACGCGTGCAGATCGCCATCGCGCCGGCGCGGTCACGACACGATCATAGGGAAATGACAGGTCGCGTGAACTGTCATAGGTCGTACGACCTGTCATTGGCCTTTGATCGCGCGTTACGTACGCGTTGGTGTGGTTGAAGCTTTAGTTCATAAATAGGATAGGTTAGCTATCAGGTATTCTGTAGGTTTTGTCATAGTAGAGTTCGGAAGATCAAAGGATTGATCCTTTTAGAGCAAAACAAATGAACGTCAACATCGTCATTAATTTTTAAGTAGAGTTTCTTTGTATTAAGTAGCGTTGTAGCAAGTAATGTTGTAGCAAGTAGCGTTGTAGCAAGTAGCACTGTAGCAAGTAGCGTTGTAGCAAGTAGCGTTGTAGCAAATAGCGTTGTAGCGAGTAACGTTGTAGCCAATAGTGTTGTAGCAAGTAGCGTTGTAGCAAATAGTGTTGTAGCAAGTAGCGTTTTAGCAAGTAGCACTGAGCAAGTAGCGTTGTAGCAAGTAGCGTTGTAGCAAGTAGCAAGTAGCGTTGTAGCATTAGTTACTCGCTGCTACTGCTATGATAATTAGGTACCATTAATTAAAGCCATGTGTAAATGATATTTGTGTGAGATACAAATAGTTTGTTAATTTGTGTGTCCATATAAGCAGCACGTGGACATTTTGTTCGGTTTGTTAGTCATGTATGTTTGTTTGCCCCACAACTGTTTAGAGTACACCTTTATCAAAATGATAACAAATTATGGCGTTTACACTCGTTGATTTAATCTTGACTGGAATTTATAAAATACCCGGGTAATGTTGTTAGATCATCTGTCTTAAAATTTTCCTTATGCATTTTAGATTCTGTTTCTGTACACGTGAATAAGTAATTGAGTTATTATCAGATAATTGGAGTTCGTTAATTAAATATTTAGGCGACCATAGCCGAACGGTGACAGTGTCGGACTTACCGACTCGAGATCCAAGGAACGTGGGTTCGAACCCCGCCGCCCTTGGATTATTATAAAGAACCTACTCGTAACCCTAAAAAATACGTAACTCGGACTAAAAATACATTTAACTATACTTAGGGCCCACAGCGACTTTCATCGCTACTAACGCGCGTTAGTCGCATTTGCAACGCACTACAGAAGTGATGCCAACGCGCTAATTACGCGTTACAGCAGCGCGACGGCATCGCTACAGTCGCCGTGGGCGAGGGCAGTTACCATCATAATTATGTGTTTTGTTACCACTTTGCACAGAAAAAGTCACCGTGTGTAAATCCCTCGCGCTGACCAATTATTATGAGGTACGCGCACGTTTTGTTCTCAGCCCTCCGGGACGGAGGATACAAAAATGATGTCACACGCGAAGTCGTGTTAATGTAAATGAAAGAATAATGACACAGTTTCGGCGACATTGTTAACAGGCGGCAATACACCACAATTTAAGGGTGGCAATACACCACAATTAGGCCTTGTCCAGGAGGGCGAATTCACCGCGAATGACTTCGCGCGAACACGAGCTTGTGTGACGCGATTTACGCGCGAATTTACAACTCGTGCGTGTCTTGTGGACGCAATGTATTGGCTGCTAGTATCTCGCCAACGCGCGTATGACTCTACGCGCGTAGGTTTCGCGAGTCGCGACGAATTCGCCCGTCTGGACAAGGCTTAAAAGGGCGGCATTCCGTATGTGCCGTTAACGCGTCGAAGTTTGTCGCGCGTCACATTCGGCTCTTAGTTTAAGCACCGTGGTACCCCCATTAGATGAAGTGCCCTTTTTGTCGGCCAGCATTTTGTTTTAAATCGCTCGGTATTTTATCCGAGCGTCGTTAACTTTAATTATTGTTAATGACATAGTAAGGAGCCTGACAATTACATTAGGACTTATTGCCGGGCCCGTCGTTAAGATGTATTGTTTGTGTTTATGCACACACGCATGACTGAGCCGCGCAAATAAGACTCTTTGTTTGCCGACTGTAAATACAAGGCTTTATTTATGTAATTTACGGAGTACGGACAACGGCGCGTCAAGCTAAACATTGAAGATTCTTATGTAGTCGTAATAAGTACGATTTCAACAAAAATAGGCCGAATTGCTGTCATAAAACGTGGATATTGAGATATTGTGGTTTTAGCTACGTTAATTAATACACTGCACTCGATTGTAGGATTAAACAATTACTCGTATATGTATGTAACTTCCGGCCACCCGCGACTTCGTACGCGTGGATCCCGTCTTACCCCCTTAGGGATGGAGTTTCGTAAAATCCTTTCTTAGCGGATACCTACGTCATAATATCTACCTGCATGCCAAATTTCAGCCCGATCGGTCCAGTGGTTAATTTCGGTTAATTGTATGAGAGTCACAGAATACGTAACATTTTTGGAGAAAAATGTATGAAATTGCCTAATGCGAATACCTAACCTGCGAGAGATCAGCTTATGTAGGGCTCACCAAGTCAGAAGGACAAGAAATACCCACTAGACAGTGCTCCGTCATTCGCCTAAGTGGGAAGGAACTGTGGGAACCAGGAAAAAGTAAGTTGCAATTTATGCATCAGCAGCAGGTACTAAAGCTCATTGTGTATTTATTAATCATCATCATTTCAGCTATAGGACGTCCATTACTGAATATATGCATCTCTCAATGATTTCCTTAACGCCCGGTAACGACCTCATAAAGGTAGCAGAAATGCGCTGGATGCAGGTCGCTACCAACCGGGTGATATGGAAATCATTGTGTATTATCGGAGTTCTATTCAAATCCCTTTGCTCTTATCCAAAGTATCAATTAATTCTGGATATATTTTAATCTTGTCCCATTATGAATACGCTCGATTACGTTGGCACATTCGCATAGCATTCGACCCACTCGGTCATGTGGCAAATTGATCGATGATGCACCTGTAGCGAGGTGCAGCTACGAAATAACGAACTAACTAGCAACTTGACTAGGGAGTAGAGGTGCTGAGTGTTGTTGGATAAACGGATGCAGACCCAGTGCGTAGGTGGGCAGAGGATAAAGGGTTAAAGTACAAAATAGATGCTCGGAGTTTCCCTGCGTGATCGAATCAGAAATGAGGAGATCCGCAGGAGAACCAAAGTAACCGACATACCTCGCAGAATTGCTAAAATCAAGTGGCTGTGGGCGGGGCACATAGCTCGTAGAGATGATGGCCGTTGGGGCAGGAAAGTTCTCGAGTGGCGACCACGGGCTGGAAGACGTAGCGTGGGCAGGCCTCCTACTAGGTGGACCGACGATCTGGTAAAGGTCGCGGGAAGAGCCTGGATGAGGGCAGCGCAGGACCGTTCATTATGGAAAACCTTCGGGGAGGCCTTTGTCCAGCAGTGGACGTCATTTGGCTGAAACGAACGAACAAAATAGATAGAAACAGAAGACAATCTGGTGATTGTCTTTTGTTTAGTCAGGTGTCTCTACATTTTGCATACACCCACCCAGACGCGTCTCAAACGGGCGGCAATTCGCGCTCGCACTGGTTTAGACTGGTTTGCGATTATTGGCGATATCGTGTCCATGGGCGTTGTTTATGTGTGCGTTGCCCGAGCGCACTTTGTATGTAGATTATCTTCTGCTCCTATCTATTTTGTGGTTAAGTTAGTTACTAATATGCGTGGAAATCTTTAATATTTCCGTGTAGCGAGATGCAGTGGCTACGAAGTTACAAACAAGATGACAAAGTAATTAGCAACTTGTTTAGGGAGTAGAGGTGCTGAGTGTTGTTGGAAAAACGGATGCAGACCCAGTGCGTAGGTGGGCAGAGAATAAAGGGATGAAATTAGTGGGAAGAGTCTTTCGTTCGTTCGTTCGTTTCAGCTAAAAGACGTCCACTGCTGGACAAAGGCCTCCCCCAAGGATTTCCACAAAGACCGGTCCTGCATAGCTGCATAGGACATAGATCGAAGAGCTGATGGCCGCTGGGGCAGGAAAGTTCTTGAGTGGCGACCACGAGCCGGAAGACGTAGCGTGGGCAGGCCTCCCACTAGGTGGACTGACGATCTAGTGAGGGTCGCGGGAGGTTCCTGGATGCGAGCGGAGTCATGTTTAATCTGTACTAAAATGGGTGATATTCTGTCATCTTTCTTTCAGAGTAGAATATATTGCAAGCTGAGTTTAAACAAACTTATGTAAACCAGGGTGATTTCAGGGCACACTTTCATTATTTTTGACCAAATTGGCATGCCCTAGTATGTCTTTGGAACAACATAGTGTACAACATAAACAACATTCTATGTAGGTAATAAAGAACAGAGCTCTAAATCAAAATAATTATGTATTTTACGGCCTACTATTTTGTACCTTTGTCTTGTTTCATGCGGGTAGAGTGACTTCAGTTTGAATATGACTAATACTAAGTTGAATAAATTCAAATTCTTTTTAAGTAGTACTTTTTAGGGCACTTATACCCAATCCTTCAGAGATTAATAAGTACACTTTACATTAATAGCAATCTAAAATTGAGAACTTTGCTCAGTTTACACAACATTATAAACACGGAAGAACAACTGTAATTTAATCTCTCTCGTATAAAGTTACCATCGACACCGACCGCGAAGTTCTATCTCGCGTGTGCACCTTTTGACTTGATCCGTACGAGTTTAAGCTGAGAATTCAGCTTGAGAAAGTGCTACTAATGGCATTCAAAACGTCAATGGTTTCTCAATTATGAAATAAAACAAAATGATTGAATTGACTGAACTTCTATACAAAAATCCCTTCATTCTAGGTTTGAAAAGAGAATTTTTTTTTTAATTTGTGATAACACAGTTTAACTTTTCCCCGGGACCGACTTGACCTTGATTGGTTGGGTTTTTATTAGCGATCGAAGCTGTAGATCCTGGCTACACTGGACTTGCAGTAACTGGAGGTGAGACCTATAGTGGTGTTAACCCTATTAAGAGCTACACAAAAAGACAAAATTGTTTTTTCTTGGCCAAATCCGAAGCTGTGAAAGAGAACTTTAGAACTAAGGCTGGGTTGCACCATCTTACTTTAACTTTGACAAACGTCAAAAATCTGTCAAGCTCCATACAAAAAACACCGGTTATCGTTATAGTTACGGTAAATGTTAGGTGGTGCAACTCAGCCTAAGTGTATCATGGCCTTTTCGAAGACCCCGATGTTTTAAAGAAAAACTATGCAATATTAATACTTACACCAGTATCAAGGGTATGCCTACAATTCTAGAAAGTTGCGATAGAAACTACGGCGACACTTGAAAAATTCACCCGATATGAGAACAATACCTTACAATCCCATATAAAGTTTGCCGCCATCGAGCGCGAAGTTGTACTCACCTGCACCTTTGACTTGCTCCATGCGGGCTGAGGAGAGCTCGAGCAAGTCCGAGCTTGCCCTTAATTACCACCATGACGGTACAAAGCCACCGAGCTTCCAAAGCCACAGGCTTTTGTCGTCGGTTTTATCTTAATTGCTTTAAGAAACTCGATATCGTTTTGCGACAAGATGCTTTTTATTCCTTTACTCGGCTCCCCGATGGCAAACAATGACGGAACTTCGAATTAGTTTTCGGTTTGATAACGTTTTTTTCTCGTTTTAACGTTGTTGTTATTATGTTTCGGGATCCGTTTTATGGGCAGATTTATTTCCGGTGACCGTTTACGTCGGAACTTAAGAGAAAGTCGTTCGGTTTGATCTGAGGATAATGCTTACGACGACACTTGGTGCGCGACGGTTTTTTATTCTATGGGATGTAAAGATAAAATGTTACAGTGGTTCGATGGCGGCGGGAACAGCTTGGTAAATGACTGAACTGTTCCTGATGTTTCACTGAATCTGTGTCACCAAAGAAATATGTTCGTCATTTGGATTGCAAAGATAGTGGTTTTTTTAGTGAGTAGTTAGATAATATTATGTGTTTTTTATATGAAGATAGGTGTGGTTTTTTTTATAGATTTCAAGGTCATAATTTTGAATTCTCAGCATAACTTATGGATGCAGTTTGTTGATGTAATTGTTTATTTATACAGTACAGTAAACTGTTTGGAATTAGCGTCAGCTTATTGAAAATTATGGCGATATTAATTGAAAGGTAACAATGATTGTTTGCGAGTAAATATATTTGTATTTCAGGTGTTCTAAACGCCGTGGTCCAGTACAAAACACTACACAAAAGCGCCGAGCGTGGACAGATAATAAAAACTTTGCTTTCATACTGTTGCTCTGAAGTTTTACTTTCGTCCTGAATAAATAATCCGGCTGCTGTATGTCCATCCTCTATTCATATTTAACTTTTAAACCTTGCCCCTAATGTTCAACTGCGGAAACAAAATTTACGCGGAGTTCTGGCCGCCTTCCAAATCGCTAACGGAGGTCGTAGGTCACCTGGCCTTAATGTGCGGACATACTTTTTGGCACAGCCCTAACGCCGTGCCACATGCAAATTTTATTCAAAATAAAACACTTAGCATACTGAAAGAGCCCGACTTGTCGGTTGAGCGAAAAGTTTTGCATGTGACGCAGGGGTGTCGAATTATGCGCATACTCTTATTAAGTCGATTCCTGTCGTGGTGTCGCTTTAGCATTGTTGGAAGACATGAAAAGCAGTAGACGATGCAGTTGTAGATCGATTGCGTCTATTTAAAGGTTATTGAGTTACGTTCATCTTCGTTGATGCCACGGGTCGTGGACGAATATTCTGGAATTGCCATTTAGAGTGGAAATCGCGTTAATTTCCGAGTTCGGGTCACACGTGCGCCGCACGCGCGGAGGTCTATTCGGAAACTAGTTTTATCTGGTTTGTTTTGCATCGGCGCGCTCAGTCGACGCTCACGCCGTATTAACGTCAGTTTACTAACTAAATAACCGTCGTCACGCTACGTCATGTTACATTTTGGAGTAGGCACACTGGGCGCTGTTTATTTTGCTTTCAAGCCAAAATCATCAAGTCGAATCGGCCTTTTGTATAACTTAAAATTGGACTAATTGTGCCGTAAGTCGATCTTACTACAAGTTTTATTTTTCAAAGGGATATTTCTGGATGTGCCTTATTAAACGAGTCCCTTGATCCCAAATATTATAAATAAATGAGCGTTCATTTCACAACGATGTTGACGTTGAAAAATAATAAATAACTCGCCGACAAGAAAGAAAAATCTTTTGTAACTAATCGTCGAACAAGCAAAAAGTTTATAGACTCCTTTGACCAAATTTTCCGTGTTATGATCCAGCAAAGTTCTTTTTCTTTACGGGCTCATGGAACGTTTATTGCAGGTTATTTGTAATACACGAGATTTTCTTTAGAATACACTCCCTGGAGGCATTTGTGAGAATTCAACCGTTCGCATTGTTGGGCCTAGATGAATGCTCGCGAATTATAGTGACGAGTATACAAGGAAAGCTTTGTTCGCTCTGGTGCTTCCAAATCTTTTAGGATTTGGTTATCTTTGAAATTGTTTTATAAAGATATTAAGAACTTGTAAATTACCAAAGTTAAAACAATCTTCAAAGGATCACTTAAGTTATTTTTGGCGCCGATTACTAAGCAGCAGAAAGAAAACTTTAGATGTAAGCTTCACTTCGTAATTTTCATACGAAAATCAGGATTAGAATGAAATTGGTTATTATTGACAGAAATTTGTGTGTGGACGAAATATTCACGCCAGACTTTATTCTTTCAGAACATTAGCTAGATGAACGATAGCACAATAGAACTGTGCGTGCATGTAGACAATCTAACACTTGTGTATCTGACTTTGACACGTGACAAAGCGATCACGAAATTGAATCTGTCACGAACTTTACATTGTTTAGCTTGAGTCCCAAACGGCATTCATTAATGTCATAACAATTGATTATCTATTGTGTCTAGATTCGCGGGCCTTGAAGGATTAAGAACCCTTTTTGTTGTTTAATTATTATTGTTAAGAGGGCAGAAGCTGTAATGTGGGCAGGCTCCCCACTAGGTGGACCGACAATCAGGTGAAGGTCGCGGGAGGTGCCTAGATGCGGGCGGCGCAGGACAGGTCGTTGTGGAAATCTGTCCGTCCGAGGTTTTGCTTGGAAACTATTGGCACTAGAGAGCTGTCATTTTGTGGAGGTATGTAAGTATATTAAAAAAAAAAAATTTTTTTTTAGGGTATCTCACCTACATGTATTAAAGTGGGGATGATTTTTTTTCATCTTCTACCCCATCGTGTGAGGTATCGTTGGATAGTTCTTTTAAAATGATTTAGGGGTTTCTAAAACTATTTTTTGATTTAGGGATTCGTTTGCAAAATATTGAAGTTTAAAGAGCCAATTTTTGTTCGAGTAGGGCGTCCCCCCTTTCTAAAAACTAAACTGTTGGCTTGAAAAATATGGAAAAAAAACAATAATAGTGCTTTTTAGTAAAGATAGATCAATTAGCTTAAGAGTTGTAGGTTGTACACTCGCGAGCAAAACTATGGAATCACTTACATGAAGTTGTTTCCACGCGAACTTGTGTACTAACGAATTTGTTAGTAACAAAAAAAGTAGCACCATTTTTAAGATTAAACTTTTATCTTTAAATTGATACCAAATTCATTTAAATCACACCAGTATTTAAAAAGATATCGCGGCTGATGTGAAGAAGTAACGAAAAAGACATGTATGAACTGTTTGATACGTCGCGAGTTGGGGCCTATTTACCCCCTATAAAAGCACGCGTTTTCGGATTTTTGCTTTCACACGTTGATTCATACACATCTCCGCTTCTTTTGACACTTTACCTGGGATTCTACACCTTCAGAAGCAGCACAAATCGTTGCACTATTGCAAGAAGGGCTCAGCCAGCGGGCTGTCGCACGTCAGCGCCACATAAGCCAGTCCTGGGTTTCGAAAGTTTTAAGACGCTTTCGGGAGACTGGTGGCTTTATCCCGAGACCAAGTTCTGAACAGCGCAGGCGCACATCGCAGAGGGAAGACCGTTTTTTCATGTCAACCTCTCTATGAAATCGTCATTTGACTGGAATCGATGTCCATCAAGAGCTCAGAAATGTTCGTAAGATAGCTGTTAGCAAGTGGACAGTTCGTCTAAGATATAAGCAATAGAATTTGACTCCAAAAAGGCCTGCCACAGGCTCAAAACTGACGGCAGGTCACCGATAAGCACCCTTTCAATTTGCTCGTAGACATCTCGATGGGAAGGCGAGTAATGGAGGCGAGTTCTGTTCTCCGATGAATGCAAACTGTGTTTGCAGGGCAGCAGTCGAAGAGGTCGGGTTTATAGGCGGCCTGAGGAGCGATTTGTGCAGTGCTGGTTCGCTGAAACAGTGGCTTATGGGGGTGGCTTGCTCGACTTAACATCGAGATGTGTACGAGCAAATTGAAAGCGTGCTTATCGGTGACCTGCCGTCAGTTTCGAGCCTGTGGCAGGCCTTTTTGGAGTTAAATTCTATTGCTTATGTCTTAGACAAACTGTCTACTCGCTAACAGCTATCCTACGAACATTTCTGAGCTCTTACTGAACGTCGATTCCAGTCAAATGACGATTTCATAGAGAGGTTGACATGAAAAAACGGTCGTCCCTCTGCGATGTGCGCCGGCGCTGTTCAGAACTTGGTCTCGGGATAAAGCCACCAGTCTCCCGAAAGCGTCTTAAAACTTTCGAAACCCAGGACTGGCTTATGTGGCGCTGACGTGCGACAGCCCGCTGACTGAGCCCTTCTTGCAATAGTGCAACGATTTGTGCTGCTTCTGAAGGTGTAGAATCCCAGGTAAAGTGTCAAAAGAAGCGGAGATGTGTATGAATCAACGTGTGAAAGCAAAAATCCGAAAACGCGTGCTTTTATAGGGGGTAAATAGGCCGCAACTCGCGACGTATCAAACAGTTCATACATGTCTTTTTCGTTACTTCTTCACATCAGCCGCGATATCTTTTTAAATACTGGTGTGATTTAAATAAATTTGGTATCAATTTAAAGATAAAAGTTTAATCTTTAAAATGGTGCCACTTTTTTTGGTCCTCACAAATTCGTTAGTACACAAGATCGCGTGGAAACAACTTCATGTAAGTGATTCCATACTTTTGCTCGCGAGTGTAGTTTAACTCGTGTAGGTATTATAAAATTTCTTACCTAATAAAAATTCCTTAGAACAAAAAAATAAAAGTGACTTTAGATGAAGTAATTGCTTGCTTCTGAAATATATTGTGTTAACAACGGACAACTACGGAACCCTACACTGCGCGTGCCACGACACGCACTTGGCCAATTTTTTTATTTACTCTATATTGAACTTTTAATATTGCAAATTAGGTGTTTCTTTCTCTAACGAGCATTTCAAAATAAGCGAGATCAAGCAAATGAGTTCATTTTTTAATGAAGTTGAATCCAGAGTGTTACTTCCGCGTTGTTTTCTCCAAGCCGGACCGGATTTTTGTGTAGCAAACAACGAAATTTCGATAGACTCTCCACTCCATCAAATTTAAAGTTCGCACAATAGAGTTTCAGAAATGTTTTAAGGGTGTATATTCATTATGGGGAGTTGGGCGGAAAGTTTTCTGGCCGTTGTTTCCAGAATTATTCATGAGTCGTTCGATTGATTATATTGTTTAGTGAAAATAACTCGTAAACCCGCGTTCATAGAGTAGAAATAGAGTAAAGTATATTTTCTCTAAAATATTTTTGTCTTTTCCCGTTAGAAGTTATTGGAACAATTTTATAAATACTTCACAGGAATATTTGACAGGAAAATTATTGAATGCGCTGACGTTACTACGAATAAGTTCGATAATCGATTAATTATTCAAAATCACTCAATTCATTGGTTTTTAATGCCCGAATTCCAGAATTTTAGAAATAACCACGTTTAATAATTATTATTTTCATCTTTCATTTACTTCGATATTTTACCGGATACCCTTGCTAGGTTTTAAAATACCTAGCAAGATTAGGGGGTGACGGACTACTCTCCAACTAAGACTGCCATTTCAACTTGGCTTTTATAAAAATCATCTCTACCTACTACTGTTACGAGTACTTATTATGATGCTTGGGTGTTTTAAGATGTGCTGTCGTCTGTGCAATAAAGCGTATCTACTCTTATATCTATCTACACATTGGCCTATCTATGATTTTTTCGACTGTCTACTCTACAAAAAAGCACGTTTGTCAAAGCAAGAATCAATATGGCCGCCGCCTTACGATCCGTAGAAGTTAACTGCGGGACAGGAAAGTTCTTGTTTATAGCATTGTTTCAGCTAATTCTCTGATCCACACCGCACTTGATTGCAAAGGGTTAGGGTTAGGGTTATGTTAATGTAGTGTCACATGCTTGACTTGGATCTAAGTGGATTTGATAAACATATTAACTGTTTATGTTATTAATGCACACTTTAATTTAAACGTTGCCTGTTGGAGAAGTTGTGCTTTGCTTTTGTTATTTTAAATATAATTTTGCGAAAATATGAAAGAAAATCCAAGGAAGGAAGAAGAAAAAGATATAAATTATCTGCTGGATGAACTGTACCAAAAAATAAATCAAACTATCGCCGATTAAGCAAATTTTTTCTCATAATTTGAACCCACTATGAGCGAGAGGACCGATCCTCCACATAGCATTCGCCAAACAAACGGCACTCTATTTTCCATCCCGAATAATCCCGGTGTAAAACATTAGCGGACAGAATGTAAGCAGTTTCAAACAACTGCGTTTGGCGCAAGTTACGAATACCTATGATTAATGGTTTTATAAACAATGCCGTTGCAATTAATCAAGATTTTTTAAAATATAATTCTTTCACGTGTATTTTTTATTTTTAACAGAGAATACAGAAAGCTAAAAAACAAAATTAGTGAACATTCTTCATTGCGAAAGAATAACCAGTAAAAGGGGAGTTCTAAGTGCTGAAGAAAGATTAACCAGGAAAATAAGTGAATGGTATACATTTTTGGACTAATAAAGTCATTGTTTTTGATGGATTTCTATGTTCAGTGGACGACCTATGGCTGAAATAATGATGATGATATACGTCACTGTATTCTTATTCTTTTACTTTCCCTTCAGCTTTTCATCATCATTTAAAGTGGTGATTTCAACCAAAGGATTGTAACGTAAATCAAAAACATGATCTCCCATTTTCTGAATCCCAGTCCTTGCCAGATAATCCTAAGACATCCTAAGTATTTCGACGTGTGGACGCCATTCAAGAACCACTTTACCCCACCTCTCCTCGCTTCAGCCCGTGCCTTACGCAAACCGTAAACAGCGTGATCAATCAACCGGTTGGCACCCTCATGAATAATACCTATCCTGTTCAGAAAGTTTTACAAAAGATTTATTTTCTTTCGAGGAGCCCGCGATCGGAAAATAGCAGCAAAGATTGATTGATTTCTAATAAATATGAATGAAGAATATAATAGCAGACGTTTCCCTTTTATTTCTTTGTAATATTAAGGAAAAATTAAATGGGAACAATGCACGGTGAAAGCCGTAGGGATGTTACGGTGTGTATTACGAGAACATTATTACGAGTACATGTAGATGAATTAGGCGAATAAAATGTGATATTATATTTCTGTGGGTACTTTGACTGATCTTTAGACTTGTAGGTACTCATTTATCTGTTTTTGAGTAAAAAATTCGCAAAGAATTTATTTATTTTACTTTTGGAATTTTATTTTTACGTTAGATTGCATGTTTGTATCATTAACCGTATACAATTATCCCTTTAATGGTTGGCCACCAGACTTGGTGGTCCGGTAGGTGTTTTGATTCGGTTTTTTGATTGATTTGTTTATACGTTATTTAAGTACCTGTTTGTTTTATCAAAGTAGGTTAGCTGTTGTTTTATCTCTAGGTTAATTTAGGGATATTAACGATTGCTGTCGTAGTGTGATTTTTATTTTGAAAATAATCTTATTTATTTTTTTCCTAATTTCTTTTGACCTACAAGTAAGGTACTTGATACAAATAAGGCCTACCTAACTTTAAATGCTTATATTTTAATAAATATTAACGCCAATCAACAAAAACAAGGTTAAGTAACTTCTTCCATCCTTTAATTTTAGCAATATTACAAAAAATAACACAACTTTTAACTAAATCTCTTCAAAATAAGCTAATTACGAAACCACTGATTTTGGCTTTAATAAATCACCTACACGGAATAAGGCCTATATGGTCCAAATGCCTCTAGACCTTAAAATTGAAGTTGTATTATACAAAATGTGGTCTTATAACATTAAACACGTCGATTTGTTTGCGTTTTCAAAATTTTACACACCTAGTAAACAGAAATATACTGTATATCTCTAGATAAACTTAAATTCCACTTATTAAGAATTATACATAAATTATAGATAAAATTAAATATTCATAGTAATAAAGTAATGATTCCTTACATATATTATTGAAAAAAAAATATCAAAAACAAACAATATTATTTTTTTGTATAGGGCTTATTAAAACACCGTGTTCGAATAAGGCCTACACATAAAACCTTTTAAATAAATCACTTTAGGAATATCATTTAGTCTTGAATTTTTGTGAACAAAATGAGATCTCTATTTTTATTAGAACCAGTGCATAAAAATTCTTCTGAATCATCTTTACGAACTCCTACACAATATTTGTGATACCACCAAAAGCAGTCCTTTATGGCCGCATATCTGCTACTTTGACTTCTAGACAGGTATGATAATACCAGATTTTATTCTTCTTTCCTTTAGAATTATACATGCGCCTTTTTTTCTTATTTTTTATTTTTTTTTCTTTTTTTATAGGGTTTGTAATTTTTTTCGACTCTGTTTTCTTTTTATTTTCTGTGCTGTCAGTAACATTCTTATTAAATAAATATTTAGTTACTCTTTGGAATTTGTCCGTAATCAGGTGTTAACATAAGTATCTAATATGGCCTACCATGCTGAAATAAGGCCTAGGCCTTAATAGGTATCTCGCTCTTGTTGTCTTTAAAAATTTACAAATAATGCATCTATAGCCAGTAGTACAAATTAAGGTAATTATTAGCTAGTAAGAAATATTTAGAAACGATTACCAAGAAAAACTTAATCTAAAACAGCGTCATTTTACCGAAAATTTAAGATGAAATCGCCAGATTTTTATAAGACAGCACGAAATCACCCACCACCTCAGAAGAACGCGTGCCAATTGGTGCTGGGATCTTGGATCGGGACGCTCTTGCACTCTACCGGGTTATAGGGCATATGAGTACGTGTCTTTGAAGTATTATCCCGGTTGGATTTATTTATCTGTGTTTTCTGATGCATAGGCCTTATTAGAACGTAGGCCTTATTTGTATCAAGTACTTAGTAGGTACTATCGCCGACAGCTTATGTAAAACTTTTCTCTAATCAAAATGAAACAATACCCTAACTTGAAACCAAAACTATACAGACTATAGAAATAAAGTTCTATTTTGAAAAGAAGCCCAATATCGCTGTACAGCTCGCCTCGTAAACGACGCGAGCCTCGCAGGACAATAGTTGGAGAGTTCTCCAACTTAGTTTACAATCTGCCGACTTAAGGTTTGTGACAACATACGCTAGTGTTTGCTAGTGTAACAATATCCGAACAAAATCTAGAGCTATTCTTGGATGATTTGCGAAGGTGTGGACTCAAAAGGTAACAAAAACTAGTTTTTAAATGCTTTTAGTATATTTTATGTAGTGTAAGTTTACTGTAACGAAAGTAAAATGTACTTATTAGTGAGCTGTTATTAATATAGAAATGTTTGCTTTAAGTTGTGTCGAAAAATAATACAGTTGATTTTATGTAGGCAGTCGATATTATTATATTGGAAACTATTTTTATTTTCAATTTCAAGTCAATTTCAAATATTAGTATTACATTAACTAGTTTAATATGATTCGTTGAAAACTCGCAAATTAAGAATGATCAAGTCTTTTTCATTGACAAATACCTACGATCTAAATCCGAATTTTAGGTCGAGAAAATGTATTTAATCTGCGATACTTGAAGTAAATGACTTTCTCTGTCTTATTCCAGTTCTCTTCGTGAAAATTAAAATTGTTCGGTATCGGTTCTTCAATACCTTTACGAAAGGTCTAGACGTTTTTCAATGCCTTAATCTATAAGTTAATTTTCCAATTATGGAGCTATGATTTTGAAACTTATTTAAAATAGTTGTAATTAAAGTATTTTGATGCTATAAGTAACGAAAATATTTTGATAATTCAATTTCATAATTTTAATGTTCAATTTAATTTATTTTGGATTGACAAATATTTTTATTAATATTTAACAATGAATGTACAAAAATTTTAATTTTAAGTTTTTGCAACGCTTTCACGGGGCGTCACATGTACAAATAATAATATGATCTGTCAATCCTTACCCATGTGACATGTGTCATAGTATTACTACATTCAAGCATACCGAAGAGCAATGTCCAAACCCAAGATGTGGGTCAAGCTAGAGAATAGCAGCGTCAGGCGACGCCGCACGATCACGCCACCGCTGACACCGCAACTTACCGCGTCATCGGCGCGTTTTCCTTCAATATCTCATTTTTATAAAAATTACTTTTTATCTTACATCGATAGGGTCAACTAGGCTTAGCAACTAATTGTAACAAGTTTTATTTTAAATTAAATTTTATTAAATCATTTTGGTTTTTCTTTTGGAGCCTTCGGCTGTGACCTCTATAATTGGCGCAGTCGGTAGGATACTCAAGCCGCCTTGAGTGTAGATTCACTAGGAAATTCTCACATCGAGTTCCCGTGAAATCGCTACCGTCGCGAGCGAACGCGAGCGTCCTTGGGTATCCTGAACAAGAACCTGGAGTCCCGGCTGGAGGAGAAATCAAGACATCGATTCCAAAAGTACCAGAATGCAGTTTATGTAAGTACACCGAAACCATTTCTGTGTTGCTTCCTTCTTATTCCTTAGTTTCCTTAATTATTCACCATTTTTCATCCTAAGCAAACTACCCCTAGTGGGCCTGCTCGATCTAGACAAGCCCGTAGGTTAGATTTAGATACGAATAGGGATATTAGTGTAGATTTAGATAATTCATTTGTTAGCCTAGACGATTCAGGGAGCTCAGTTGTTTCCGCAATGGCAGATGTCGAAACTATCTATAAAGCCTTGCGTTTAGTCCCAGATTTTGACGGTAATTCTCATGTTTTACCCCGATTCATCCACCTGTGCGATCAGATCGCGGCCGAGTATACTCAACAAAATCCGGCCAACGCATTAGCAAATCTATGTCTCGTAAATGGCATATTAAATAAGATTACTGGACCAGCCGCGCGAATAATAAATTCAAACGGCATAACTGAGGATTGGAATAGTATTAAAATTGCACTAATTAATAATTTTTCTGACCAAAGAGATGAGACCGCTCTTTATAATGATTTAATGTTAGCTACTCAAGGGAACAGCTCGCCCCAGGAATTTTATGATCATTGTACTAATTTATTCAGCACAATCATGACTTATGTCACCTTACATGAAAGTATTCCAACTACAATCGAAGCTAAACGCGATCTCTATAAGAAGTTAACGATGCAAGCTTTTGTCCGTGGACTCAAAGAGCCCTTAGGGTCCCGTATAAGATGCATGCGTCCTGATAGTGCTGAAGAGGCCCTACAATTTGTGCAAGAGGAATTGAATGTGATGTATCTTCAGAATCGTAACGACTCAGTAGATAAAAAACAACATATTGCACAATTATTAAAACCTACACAATCTGCCCCGACTTTGCCCGCGTTTAAACCATTCAATTTCCCTTCACAGGCCACCCTTGTGCCTAATTCGAAATATTCACAATTTCAAGTAAAACCAAATTTTTATACTCAACCTAATTATCCCGTTTCTTACAAGCCTAATATAGGAATGCCATCGCGCACGCAACAAATTTTCCGTGCAACGCCGCCAAATTATAATGCGACCCAAAATAGGTTTCAAATGCCGCCGCGAAATAATCAACCTCACCCAGGCCCTAAGCCTATGAGTGGCGTTAGTCACTACGCTACTAGAGAACGACCTAGTTTCGGTCAGCTATCCGGTCACGATTGGCGTAAATACGGTAACCCGCCGCCATCTAATTATTTTAAATCTAGAGAGATGAACATGAACGAATGTGCTGACTATTATGATAGTTATTACCAACCTGAATTTTATTACTATAATGAGCCCGCAGACAATAACTTTTTAAGCTATCCCGAATACTGTGACATGGAACTTCCTTATTACAATATGCACAATGAGCCATCATATGAGAGGGCCCCAGCCAGCTCATATATTGAGCCTGAGCCATCTACAAGCACAGCTCAAGAGCAGGATTTTCACAGTCGCGAAATATCACGCACTGTAAAATAGAATTAAATATGCAATGTCAAAGACAGCTTCCTTTTATACAAATTTCAGAGCCGCCCTTAAAACTCTTAATTGACACGGGCGCAAATCAGTCATTTCTTAGCCCAGAAGCTGTAGACAAATTTTTCAGTAACGTTCCATTAAACTTTGACCCCTTCGAAGTTACTAATGTGCACGCTACTACGCGTAATAATTATTCAATAACTCTCCCATGTTTTAAGGAGTTCCAAGAGTATGAAAATTACATTAAAATGTATGTGTATAAGTTTCATAATTTTTTCGATGGTCTGATCGGATTAGATCTTTTAGAACTATGGGAAGCTAAAATTGACCTTAAAAATAAACAGCTAATTACTCGTAACTCAGTTAACCAGATCTCTATGTATAATTCTAGAAACGTAAACCTGTTTGAAGACGTTATACCCGCGAATTCCAGTAAGTTACTCAGAATCCCGATTAACATACACGACGGTGACGCTTACATAAATGAGCAAATGCTATCAAATTGCGTAATAAATGAGTGCCTGACTACAGTAAAAAATAACCGCGGCATTCTTGAGATTATAAATCCCACTCCGCATGACGTAATATTTTCTATGGACCGTGCCGTTCAAGCAGAAGCGTATAATATCGAGTGCATACGAACTGGGTTAGATGCTACGAGCCCTATGTGTGCTACGGAAAACTTACGTCACATCTATGCTACGGAAGGCTTACGTCACAATGATGCTACGGATAGTAAATGTACAGATAAATCGAACTGTGCTACGGACTCTAATCGTGCTACAGACCACACACGTCACTCATATACTACGGATAATTATGTGCATAAATTAAACAATGCGAAATTACCTAGCCGCGCTACGGACGTACTCAATCGCCTACGTACGAACCACTTAAATCCGGAGGAGCGCGCCAATTTACAAACACTCTGCGCTAAATATGCCGATATTTTCTATATAGATGGGGAAGCCCTAACCTTTACTAATAAAATAAAACATCAAATTAAGACCACAGATGAGCTGCCCATTTATACAAAAAGCTACCGGTATCCATACATCCATAGAAATGAGGTTAAAGACCAAATAAATAAGATGTTAAGTCAAGGTATCATTCGACCTTCAGCTTCGGCCTGGAGCTCTCCCATATGGATAGTTCCTAAGAAAGCTGACGCTTCGGGGAAGCCCAAATGGCGCTTGGTCGTCGACTTCCGTAAATTAAATGAAAAAACTTACGATGATAAGTATCCCATTCCGAACATCAATGATGTCCTTGATAAATTAGGCAACTGCCAATATTTTTCAACCCTCGACCTTGCAAGTGGGTTTTATCAAGTAGAGATGCACCCTGATGACATTCCCAAAACCGCGTTCAATGTAGAGAACGGGCACTATGAATTTTTACGTATGCCGATGGGCCTAAAGAATTCTCCTTCTACATTTCAACGTGTGATGGACAATGTCCTTAAAGACCTTCAGAATACTGTCTGCCTAGTATACCTTGATGACATCGTCGTCTTCAGCACCAGCCTACAGGAACACATGGTTAACCTTGAAAAGGTCTTCTCAAGATTACGCGATTCAAATTTCAAAGTCCAAATGGACAAGTCAGAATTCCTCAAATTAGAGACTGCTTACCTTGGGCATATCATCTCTAGAGACGGTATTAAACCGAATCCCGACAAAATTGACGCTATCCAGAAATATCCGTTGCCAAGGACATCTAAAGAAATCAAGCAATTTCTAGGTCTCGTTGGTTATTATAGAAAATTCATACCGGATTTTGCGCGTATTACTAAGCCTCTTACTCAATGTCTCAAGAAAGGTAGGAAAGTTATTGTAGATTCCTCATACACCGACTGTTTTGAGAAGTGCAAACAACTCTTAACAAACGATCCAATCTTACAATACCCAGACTTCACGCGAGATTTCATCTTAACTACAGATGCCTCTAATGTGGCCCTAGGCGCGATCCTATCTCAAGGAACTGGTGGTACAGATAAACCAGTTTGTTACGCGTCGCGTACTCTTAACGAAAGCGAGATGAACTACAGCACTATCGAAAAGGAGCTACTTGCGATAGTATGGGCGACTAAATATTTTAGGCCTTATCTATTCGGACGAAAGTTCAAAATCATTACGGATCATAAGCCATTACAATGGATTATGAACCTTAAGGAGCCGAACTCACGTTTGACTAGATGGAGACTCAAACTATCTGAGTATGATTTTACTGTAGTTTATAAAAAAGGGCAATCCAATACCAACGCCGATGCTCTTTCGCGAATCGAGATACACAATGAGGAAACAGATTCCATGGCCGTCAACGCGTCTGAACGACCGCCATCTGTAGCTAATTCATCAACAGTATCCGCGCATACTAGTAGAGAAAACCCTATACTTGAAATTCCAATAGTAGATGAACCGTTAAATAAATTTCATAGGCAGATCGTAATATCAGTAGTAGGTGATATCAAGAAACGTCCCACAACTTCCAAACCATTCGATACTCATACAAGAACCGCTGTACAAGTATCCCAATCAAATTTAGAAAGCGATATCGTTAATCTAATCAAAGAATACGTCAACCCAAAAGTAAAAACTGCTCTATTGATAAATCCCCCATTAGCAATGTATGACATCATACCAATTATTCAAAATACGTTTAAAAATTCAGCAATGCACTTAGTACTAACTAAAACTGAAGTCGAGAACGTGAGAGAATATCTCAGGCAACAGGAGATAATAAAACAATATCACGATGGTAAAACCAATCATCGTGGTATAAACGAATGTCACTTGGCTTTATCTCGGCGTTACTACTGGCCTAAGATGAGGGATGAGATCAGCAAATTTATAAATAGCTGTACTATCTGTGGACAAGCCAAGTACGATCGTAATCCAATAAAACCTAAGTTTAACATCGTTCCTCCTGCTACCAAACCATTCGAAATTGTACACATAGATTTACTCAGCATTCAAAGCGAGAAATATTTAACCATAGTTGATGCGTTCTCCAAATATGCTCAAGCATACCATATTCGAGACGGTACAGCCATCAGCATCTTACAGTCGCTCTTAAAATTTTGTACACATCACGGGTTGCCACTCACTATAGTTTCAGATAATGGTACGGAATTCACGAATCAATTATTCAGTGAATTCGTAAATCTTCATAAAATAAACCATCATAAAACCTTGCCTCACTCTCCGAACGATAATGGTATAGTAGAGAGATTTCACTCTACGTTACTAGAACATCTTAGAATACTTAAATTAAAATGCAAAAGCGAGGACATCGTTAACCTTGTCCTCTATGCGATCTTGGCTTACAATAGTTCTGTCCACAGTTTTACCAAATGTAGACCGTATGACATCATCACTGGGCATTTTGATCCGCGAGATCCGCTCGATTTAGATTTATCCAAACATTTAATGCAACAATACGTACAGAATCATAGAGATCAGATGAAGTTAGTTTATGAAACTATAAATGAATCAACTCTTTCTACTCGTACTAACATGATGACTAATATTAATAAAGATCGCAATCCTGAAATAGAGTATCAGCCACATCAACGCATTTTCATTAGGAACCCACTAGCAGATCGTCAAAAATTAGCCCCTAGGTATAGTCACGATACCGTATTAGCAGATCTGCCTATACATATTTATACATCGCGAAAACGCGGTGCCGTCGCTAAAAATCGCCTTAAAAGAGTACCAAAAAGTGCCCAATTGTTGCAGGGTGCTACTGGTCCTGACTGCTCCTTTGATGACATCCCAAGGGATGACTCAGGAGATAACACTTGAGAGTCTCGACGAAGGTCCCGGACTACTACCATTTCGGCTTGGCACAACAAGGCTTACCACACACTACCATACCTTTATCCAATTTATAGATCTACAAGATATCGATAGCAAGATTTATCAATTACAGGATCAATTAATAGATTTTAAAAATAGAATGAATAATGATACTTTCTTACTTTATGAACTCCAAATAGACTACCTATCTTCGAAATTAATAAAAGTGATAGGTCATATAGATACCTTAAAACCGCATCGTACAAAGAGAGGTCTCATTGATGGATTAGGTTCAGTAGTTAAAAGTATAACTGGAAATTTAGATAATACAGATGCTATAAAATATGAGAACGCTATTAAAATCCTTCAAAAAAGTAACAATGAAATAGTACACGAATTTAACAATCATGTCAGTCTTAGTAAAGAATGGATGGTCCAGCATTCTAATGTAATAGATAAATTAGTTGAGAACCAAATTAAGATAAATGAAACATTAGAGTTAATTTTAGATAATGAAGCACATAAAGAATCTAGCCTCTTAAAATATGCAAAATTTGCCCAGCATCTCGTTATTATAACAGAGAATATCGACGATGTATTAGAAGAGTTGGCTAGAATTGAAAACATATTAGCTTTTATTCATGCTTCCACCTCACATCATTCGATGATAAGCATAGATATATTAAGCCATATGGTTCAAAGATTAATTAATATCTACGGTAGAGAACAAGTACTAGATTTAGACCTCCGAGAATATTATGATATCATTCGACCAGGTTACTATTACTCAGATAAAAAGATAGTTATAATTTTTAAAATACCTATATTTTCTAAAGACAATTTTGATCTATATAAATTATCAATGGCACCTAATAAGAACAAGCAGGCCCTAGTCCCTCCTTATCCCTTAATAGCAACTAACAAGAAAGGTTTTGTGTACATAGAGGCTGAATGCCCGAANATAAGTGATACAAGTCATACAAGTTCTAGCAACAGTTACTTAAAAATAAAACAATTTATCAAATATTATTATTAATGTACATTCAATCATAAGTTCATAACTTTAATAAATAAAAAATATTCAAGTTTACTTATCTTTTGTCAGAAAAAAATATTTACTTTTAACTTCAATTTTTAGATGTATGTTTTCCCACCTAATTTAAGTACCATTCAAAGTGGCATTATTTTGTTTTATGGCAACAGTTATTGTAAGTGGTTACTATTTTAACGTTTAATCAACACAGCACTCCAAGTACTGAATTGGAAAATGAAAAAAGTAAAAAGTCATAACAAACACGCATGACACGATTGTTGCGAGCGAACACGTTTATTCGAAAAAATACCATGTTAATTACAGATTTCCTGTAGTGTTTTTATTATTTAGAGGTAACAATATTAAATGTGATCATGGGTAAACGCGGACATAATGCAAAAGCGCGACAAGTCGTCAAAACAAACATTGATAACACAGAAACCAATGAGGTAATATTTTAAGGTTTTTTAATTTTTGTCGCAAAGTAAAGCAATTTAAGACTTCAATAAGCTTCAATACTATTTCTTATATGTGTTACATTAGTACTCACTTCAAAATTTCAGATAAAAGTAGAGTTTGCCCACAATGAGTATGGCACTGCAGATGCAAGCAATCTCCTGGTTCTGCCTTCCAAGAAAAGGGATACAAAAATTGTGTCGGAAAAAAAGGAGAAAACAAGATTTCTTTCTAAAGCCCAAAGGAAAAGGCTTGAGAAAATAGTAGAGAAGAAAAAGAAGAAAGAAAATGTGAGTAATTTTTCAAGTGTTAGATTTATTACTTGGCAAACTGCCTGAATTGGTAGTTATTGTACCAAACCAAACATCAACATTAGCTGCAGGGTTCGAAAATATCCGATATTTATTATAAATATCAAAATATCGGATATTTATGATATATATCCGATATATATCAATTTTGTATGAAAGCCATAGTATTATTTTATTGTATTATTCATGAATACTATTGCATATGTGTTACATGAACATGTTATAATGTTTTTAAAACTTAAAATCAGACATATAAAGCAAAAACATAAAATTTTTTTGAAATACGGCAAAATCAACTAAAAAAATAAAAATCTTATGTCAAAAAGTACAAATACAGTAACAAATTTTAAAAGTTGATATATATCATCAAAACCGGCTTGATATATATCGGATATATATCGGATATATATCTTGATATACAGTCGTGGACAACTAATTAGGGACGTTATATGACTAAAACACAAGACCGTCTCTCCAGTCCCAAAAAAAAATCTTCACGAGGCTTTGTAGCTTGTGCCTATTAATAACAAGTAATTTGGCTAGTATTCTAAATATTTAAAGGCCAGAAAAGAAACTAGCTAGTTGCGATCATTATTTTTAAAATAAATAAATCATTGCCACCTACACATTTATTGACCTAGGGATGGACAACTAATTAGGGACACGTAACACTTTCACTGTAAATGTAAATAAATTGGAAATTATTTAAGTGTTTATTACATAAAAAGTTTTCATTAATAAATATAGAATACAAAACAAAATCATCAAACGTATTTTTATAATCAATATGGTTGGTTTTGTTGGTTATAACCACTTGACATCGGCGCGGCATGGATGCAATCAAATCATTACAGGTTTCTAAAGAAATATTATTCCAAATACCATTAAATGCCACGAAATGCTGATTTTTAGTGCCAGTACGTTGAGCTGCAACTTTTTCCTTCGTTTCATACCATACGCTCTATAGGGCTTAAGTCTGAGTTGTTTTCGGGCCAATCTAGTACCGTCACTGACTGTTGCGCTAGGAATTATTAAACAGAGTACGCGGTATGTTTTGGGTCGTTATCGTGTTGAAATGTTCATGAGACTGGTAAGACTTCTTCAGCATACGATAGCATCGTTTTCTCCAATATTTATTTGTATTGGAATTGCTCAAGTTTAACTTCAGTTCTTTTTATAGGTTATACTCTATGTCCAGAAAAACAGCCCCAGATTTTAATATTGCCGCCACTATGTTTCACCTGCTTCTTCGTTTACTTTGGTATCATTTCGGACTTTACAGGTCGTCGCACGTATTGTCTGTCATCGGATGAAATAAGATTTATCTTGATTTCATCAGAAAACAGCACATTTATCCATTGAGCAAAAGCCTAATGTCCATACTTTCTTGCAAACGCCAATCTTGCTTCTTTGTGTTCCATCTTCAGTAGTGGAACTTTTCGAGGAACTCTTCCTACAAGCTTTGCCTCCACCAGTCGCCTTCTGACGGTCCTCGCAGACACTCCAGCAGTCGGTTCTGGTCCAAAAATCTCGCTCTTGATCAGAACGAAACCCTTAAAGGGGTCTCTCTTTGCGAGAGTGACCATTCTGCGATCCATCTTGTGGGGTTGTTTTTATTGGCCTCTTCCTTCTAGGCATACTTTCTGTGGTTTCATGATTTTGAAATAAGCCACTGCATCGTAGATTCATGTTTTTGGAACATTTCAGATGATCTGCAATTTACCGGTATGGCCATCCACACTGATAAAGATTGATTATAACTTAGCGCATTGTTGCTTTTCTTTCAGCCCATTACCTTTAATAATTTGATGAGTTTTTAACTCGCAAGATAAGAATATCGCTTTTCAAATTGACGCCGAAATTACAAATGAACAGAATAAAAGTTATTACTTTTTATTTTTTTTATTTAGAAGGAAAAACTTAACCGTCCCTAATTAGGTGGCCAGACCGTCCGTACCATAATTACCGATTCATGTGATTTGATTAAGATTTTTTATTAAGTTAGTAAGTTTTTTTGTTGTTATTGTATTCTGTTAAATAGAGTACTTGATAGTCAATATGTTTACAAAGTAACAGCCAGTAATATTGAATGAAGCTCACAATAATAGGATATGAACACTTAGTATTGCTTAGTATTCTATCTGTCCCTAATTAGTTGACCACGACTGTATATCCCTTGATATACAATATGTAACAAAAACACCGTCCGATCCGAAAGGGTCATAAAGTAGCTTTAACAACATTACCAAAACAAGTATTAAAATTACGTAATTAATTCTAACAATTTTATTATCGATTTTTAAAGTCAATAAGTTTAGCAATGATTTACCCTACAACGGGGAAATTTTCAAAAAGCGTTAACACTCTGTCGGCGCGCGGCTTTTTTTAAGACGCTGGGGGTCATGACCTTATGACGTCGCTACGCGTGCCGGCGCATCTCTACCCCTCCCGCGTACCCTCTACACTGCAGTGCGGATTGCCATGTAAGCTATTTTATTTTTGTAAATTTTGCATTTATTTTTCATGGGGTATTTTTTTTATAATATTTTATGAAAATTATTACACAAATAGAATCTTAACTCGATACCTATTAACACCTTAATGGATCGGACATTGTTTCCGTTACATATTGTATATCCTCGAACCCTGATTAGCTGTGTCAGTAAGTTTGAGTCTTCCAGGGCCAAATTATAGTTAATGTTATTATTTAAAACATATTATTTAATATGATTATGTATTGTCTCTTAACTCATTGAATGACATCCAAACCACAAGCTCTGTTTAAGTTATTCATACGAAAACACATTACTCAATAGTATACACACTATTACACACACATAATAATGACCTAGTTTTTCCAGTAGCTTAGTAAATCCTACTAATATTATAAAGGCGAAAGTTTGTGTGGATGTTTGTTACTCTTTCATGCTAAAACTGCTAAACAGATTTGGTTGAAACTTTGCAGTATTATTATTTGTAACCCAGATTAACATATAGTCTATAATTTATGCCAATCTGTGGCACTAAATTTCATGCGGTTGAAGCCGCGGGCAAAATATTTCAAATTATTTTAACCCTTCAAACTTGTCCAAGAAAATATTTCACAAAACTTATACTGTATGTTACAGAGGGCAGCTCTCCTTGAATCTCTGTCGCAAGTACAAGCATCCCCCAATGAAGTGAGTCAAATGACAACCATCTCTGCGATGCAGACACTCGGTCTGAGGAAGCTCAACGAATACAACTTGGAGGCTCCAGTTGAACAAAACGAAACCACTGACAAGAAGTTCAGCAGTATTGCAGGTATTATACATTGAATACATAGTTACTATATTACCTGTAAAATTACTAAATAGCAATAGTCTCACTACCTAATTTGTAAGAATTTGCTATGTTCTATAATTTTAGAAGTTCTCTTCTGAATGTTTATTAACTGTGTGGGCAAATACAAATGAATATTTCTCATGAAATACAAGTTATTTGAAATCAATTATACTCTCAATTAATTATATTAGATTGCTGATTGACTGATTTATACAATGGTAAAATATGTGAAGGTTTATAATTATTTACATTTCTTTGAATTTCCAGGTGCAAAAAAGCGGTTAAGACTTTTAAAACTTGAAAGATCAGAGAAAATAAAGAAGGCAAAACATGACCCAAATGTGGTAGGATTAGATCCATCTTCAGATGAAGAAGACAGTTCAGAATCTGAATTAGAAGGCGAACCAGAGGTTGTTGAAACTCCGGTAGAAATATTAGACGTAGAAAAAGAATCTAAAAATGAACCAGAAACTAAGACAGAACCCACAAAAATAGAAGATGTTGAAAAAAATATACAAAACAAGTCAAAGAAAAAAGATAAAAAACCAACGGAAGAAGTGAAAGTTGAAAAGAAACCACTTCTGCAACATCCCACTATGCACATTGAAGTGAAAAGAGACCCTAAAATTCAAGTGGCTAGGTTGAAATTGCCGATTTTGGGGGAAGAACAGAGAATCATGGAGTTGGTCAATGAAAATGAGTTTCTTATTATTGCTGGTGAAACTGGTAAGTAAAGTTCCATTCAGACTAAAACGTTTTGAGACCTGTGTATATTCCTTGATGAAGCACTCTCTGAATGTCCCTCGGAAGATGATGGAATAGTAACGTAAAAATTAATGGTATGTTGTGTTTTAATTTCTAAGATCTTTAAAAATACATTTAAAAGTTTACACACCATTATTCAAGTTATAAATGTACCATAATAAGGATATAGCTAGAATTTTCTCGACTAGTAAGAAATAAACATATAAATTGAAAGAGTTCACGAAAAGTAGTGTACAACATTTTTTTAACCCCCAAACTTCCCTTGCTTAAATTCCCTGATACTTCATCAGCAATAATAGCATTCATTTACTCGCCATTCCAGGCAGCGGTAAAACAACACAGTTACCTCAATTCCTATATGAATCTGGTTACGCTGAGCATAAGATGATAGCTGTGACGGAGCCGCGACGAGTAGCCACAGTGGCTATGGCCGCCAGAGTGGGCCACGAACTGGGTCTGAGCAGCAAAGAGGTTTCTTACCTGATGCGGTTTGAGGGTAACGCTACAAAGGACACGAAGATCAAGTTTATGACCGATGGTACGTCATAGTTTTGTTTTTATTAAACTAGAATACTATGATTGTATACGACCTTGCACGATAGCCGATTAAAGGTGTTGGACTGGCCGACTCGCGATCCGAGAAACGCGTTTTCGATCCCCACAGCCGCTCGACTAATGTGGTGAACCCACTCGTGACACAAGCATAATATTTAGCTTAGTAGGAAAATAAATAAATACCTTGCACACTGCAGATTAATTTTTAGCATGGCATTTAGTGATTTTCATTTTTCATACTCATCGAGCACAGTTCTAAGCATTATTGAAGAACAATTACGCAAAGCAATATGTCAACGTCAGAGACAGATAGAACCGAAACTATGTACAGGAAGATAAGGAGTGGTCCAGTCTTGTTTATTAATCACAAAAATAACTATTGCCTTTCAAAAAATATAGCTAGATGACAAAATCTAGTCCTCACCATAAAACTTTCTGTACCTCCACATTGATTACCTATAATATTTTTCCCACAGGTGTCCTGCTAAAAGAAATACAATCAGACTTTCTACTCAGCAAGTATTCAGTAGTAATAATCGACGAGGCCCACGAACGCAGTGTCTACACAGATATACTTCTCGGTTTGCTATCGAGGATCGTTCCTTTGCGGCGAAAACGTGGGAATCCCCTGAGGCTTATTGTCATGTCTGCTACCCTCAGGGTGGAAGACTTTACGGAGAACACCAGGCTGTTTAAAGAACCACCACCAGTTATAAAGGTATGTGGTGCCTAAGTTTTATGAATTAAAATAGAGTTTAATTTTCAAAAAGTCTTCACATTGCAGCTTTTCATTCATAATACATAGCCATCCAGAGCAAGTAAAACATATTGCTCTCTAAAACAGCGGTTCCCGAATGGTGGTCCGCGGAACCCTGGGGTTCCGTGGAAAGGCCGCAAGGGTTCCGTAAAAAATATTTCCCTCGTTTAGATACCGACGCGTCGTTGTTCGCGCGCACCGACTTGTTTACGCACAAGGGAGGGGCAGGGCGTGCGGGCGGAGTAGTACGGGGGTTCCGCTAGGAAAAGTATAATCAATTAGGGTTCCTTGGCAAAGAAAAATTGGGAAACCCTGCTCTAAAAGATACTCCACCATCTAATAGATGCATAACCGGGGGTAGTAGAACATAGCAGAGATTGCAATATATCGAAACCATTTTGAAGATGTTGTTTTCTCAGTTTGAGGATAGATGGCGCTACGTAAGAACGTCAAAAGATAGAGAGATAAAGATGACCCACGCTGAACTGTCCCGCCAAACTCAATGACAGGGGGGCGCTACCATCGTTCAACTATATGGTTTCCAACATGGCAAAAATCTGAACCAGCGATCCGGTATTGACGGTGGCGCCCCACTGTCAATGTCATCGACAGGACAGTCCAGTATTTTGGAACTATACTCCCATTCGAATCCCTATTTTATTTATATATCTATTTGACTTTTTTGACCAGCAAATCTATCTTTAAATCCACTTATGTTACAGATAGACTCGAGACAGTTTCCAGTGACTGTTCACTTCAACAAACACACATACAGTGATTATTTAAAGGAGGCCTACAAGAAAACAGTCAAAATACACACGAGACTCCCCGAAGGAGGTATCCTGATATTCGTTACTGGACAAAAAGAGGTGCGTAGTATCTTTATTTTTAACTAACTTTTGCCCGCGACAAAAAACTATCGCGCGCTAAACCCCGGGATAAAAACTATCCCATTTTTTCTGGGTCTTATGCCCGTTTTCACCATCAATCCATAATTTTTAAGTGACCCCTATAAAAACAAAGTAACTCATGTATTACCATAAAGGTCACTTAAAAATTAGGGATTGATGGTGAAAACGGGCATCAAACTTTCTCTTTGCTAAATATCGTCTAAGTCAGTTCAGTGGTTTTTGCGTGAAAAGGTTATAGACAGACTTTCGAATTTATGACATTTAAGGAAATAGGTATAAAGAAGTGAAAACAATGTTTATTTATTTTTGTTAAATTCACCTTCAGGTAAACTACTTAGTCCGCAAACTGAAAGCGTCGTTCCCGTATCGCAAAGATGTGGATTACTCCAAAATCATCACGAAGACCAAAGCCGTTAGCGACGCCGACGCCGCTTTGGACTCCGAGCCTGATGACATCGAATCTGATGACGATGAGGTATTTATTTACTATATGACATTAATAAAATCACGCACGATAGCTAATTACATACATTTAATCACAATAGACTACAAAATGGATGTAATTTTTATTAAAATAGTGAGGGACAACGGATTTTTTCGGTTTCGATAACCGCCACTGAGGGACAAAGCAACTTATAGCTTTCCAATGTCCACCAGTGCTAGGGTCCTACCGAAAGATTACATATGTACAGAAAAAAACAAGAGACGAATTATATTTAATTTTGCTCACACACAGTTGGAAAAATTAATCGAGTAATAATTAACTTTTTTAAAAAATAAAACCGACTTCAAATGCGTGAACACAAAAAAACTAAAAATTGAAAATATTGCGTATAAAAAAGTTCATCCCCAATTTTCCACCCTTGGGGGTGAAATATTTTCTTCAAATTCGCATGAAACCACCCTTTTGATAATACCTATTCAACAAAAAAATAATCGTTCAAATTGATTTATAATCGGCGGAGATATTGCGTATAAAAAAGTTCATCCCCAATTTTCCACCCTTGGGGGTTGTTTTTTCTATTATTAAATTTAAATGGGACCACCCTTGAGGTATTACCTATACGCCGAAAAAAGATTTGTTCAAATCGGTTCATAATTGGCGGAGTTATCGCGTAACAAACATAGAAAAAAAAAAACATACGGGTCGAATTGAGAACCTCCTCCTTTTTTGAAGTCGGTTGAAAATCAGCAGTGCTACAGAATACAGACATAGCGCCATCTATGATTTTATGGGGGAACTTGCTCGTCCCAAGGCATAGTTTGCATGTGAAACTATAGATGGTGTTTTATATGTAACGCGACGAAATATAAAACTTGTTTTCTTCACTGTTTTTTAGGTAGAGAGAGAAATGAAACGCGCGAGGAAAGCTAGGCGGAAAGCCAAGCAAAAGAAGAAATCGTTGCCCAAGATTAACTTGGATGATTACGATATGCCGGATGATGATGGCCAGGCTGACTTGGTGGATGGAGACGACGATAGCGAGGGACACTTGAGCGATTCTGGTAAGTTTAAACTTTCTTCAACACTGTATCTTCAATTCTTCATAGCATAGAGTTCAAATTGATTTGGCAACTATTCAACTGCCTTTAACCATTGCTTTAAATATACAGTTGATAGCACATCCGACAAGGCCTCATTTTTTTCCATAACTGTACCTATTAGGTACAATACAATTGAATAAAATGGCACGGTCTTTTGTTCTAACAAAGTGCTGTCATCTATAAATTATTTCCGACTCCTAATTCCCATTTACATTCGTCTGTCACAAAATTTCTATACGACGAGGATATGTTTCTGTCTTTTTCTATCTATCTAAGGCCCATATGTGACACTTGATTCAATCTCGAGCATAGATCCAAGTCATGATTGGGCAAAAATATTGACATTCAACGAATCACATGTTTCACTCGAGTTTCAATCGAGTATTGAACTACGTATCGCAATAGGAGCTATGTCAGCGAACTCACTTACAAAGTTCTGACTTCCAATGAATTTTGAGTCTTAATAATTCAGATGTAAACCTTAAAATTGTGTCACATTTCTTCTAGACGCAGAAGAAGACACCCTAGCGCCCGCCATAAAGTCCTGCCGGCAGCCATTATGGGTGCTCCCTCTATACTCCATGCTCAACTCGGCCAAGCAAGCCAGGGTCTTCGCATCAGCGCCGCCTGGTGCTAGACTATGCGTGGTCAGCACTGATGTCGCTGAGACCTCGCTGACTATACCCGCTGTAAAGTACGTGGTGGATACTGGGAAGAAGAAAATGAGGTCAGTTATTAACTGCTTTAAAAATAGATTATGGCACTTTAGCGATCCTGGTCATAGACTAACACGGTACAGAAGATTAAGTAAATTCATATGTGATGATCACAATCTATTACTTTAGTGTAGGTACTCCACTTGTAACTTGCCTAACACTTCGAAAACCTAACTCGCCTATTTTTTCGAAAATCTTACTCGCCAAACTCTTGGAAAACCTAACTCACCTTACTTTTTGTAAACCTATATCAGCAAACTCTTTGAAAACCTAACCTGTCTTAAAACCTAATCTAATTTACCTTACTTTTAGTAAACTGAACTGAAAACCTTACGCACAGTTAGGCGAGTTAAGTTTCCGAAGAACTCTTCGAAAACTATAATCTAGATATTGAAATGTAACATCACAGAAATTAGAATCCCTCCTTCCGTTGTCACACAATGTTACACTTTATCGACCTCTGACGTAATTTATGAACGCTCATTTATTTAACTTGTTTCATTTAGAGTGGATTTGATCAAACAAGAGTAAATAAATATTTATCTCAGAATAAATCGTCAATTTTGACATATTTCTCATACTGAAACTGTCAATGTGCCAGTTATACCAGGAGTTATACTCGGATAAAAGTTTGGTCGAATCGGGCCTTAGGCGATTTGAATTTATTTTATGGTATTTCTTGACATGACTATCTCTCTTGCTTCCAGAGTATACGACCACGTCACAGGCGCAAGCGCATGGCGCATAGTGTGGACGTCTCAAGCGAGCGCCGACCAGAGGTCCGGTCGCGCTGGCCGAGTCAGCAGCGGCCACGCTTACAGATTGTACAGCACCGCTGTCTTCCAGCACGACTGTCCGCCGCATTATCAGCCGGACGTCTGCCGCCGGCCGGTGGATGATCTGGTGCTGACTATGCACGCTATGGGCATTGATAAGGTGGGTGAAGGTGTGGTGCCAGTGTACTTATTAAGTGACGAGTTGTACTTAAGTGGCCCGAATGGTTTACTTAAGTGGCTTGAGTGGTGCAAGTGACCCGAGTGACTAAGTCCTAAACCGTAAGTCGTATTCAGGTTAGTTTTACGCTTTTTTGTATCCTCGTTTCAGCCTAAAGACGTTCACTGCTTGACAAGGGCCTCCCCCAAGGTTTTCCACAAAGACCGGTCCTGCGCCGCCCGCATCCAGGCACCTCCCGTGACCTTCACCAGATCGTCGGTCCACCTAGTGGGAGGCCTGCCCACACTGTCTTCCGGCTCGTGGTCGCCACTCGAGAACTTTTCTGCCCAATGGCAATCAGCTCAGCGAGCTATGTGCCCCGCCCACTGCCACTTGATTTTAGCGATTTTGCGGGCTATGTCAGTCACTTTGGTTCTCCTGCGGATCTCCTCATTTCTGATTCGATCACGCTTTTTTGTATATTAATGAAGAATGTATTCCACAGGTGGTGAACTTTCCATTCCCAACGGCTCCAGATAGAATGCAGCTGCGTCTTGCAGAGAAACGGCTCGAGACTCTTGGGATATTAGAAAAAGCTGAATCAAAAAGGAAAGATGAAGAAGATGTAAGTTAAAACTGCGTTTTTTTTTGTGACACTATAATGGAGACTAAACACGTAGGTGATTTTGATGATATTTAAGCCAAATTTTGCGAGTGTCGTCACAGTAATCAAAATCAAATATAGCGACAAGCAGACGCAAAAATCTGCCCTTTATTAATCGTAACTCAGAAATCTCTTCTACTTTTGCGCCCATTAACATGTCTGGTCAGTTTATTTAATGCAGAACAAGGCAGGTATTTGACCTCAACCGCACCTGATGTTAAGTGAGGACGTCTAGGATTGTACATATCTGCCCTGTAAGTGCCTATTCACTTGCGCCTTGAAAAGGCCCGTATTATAGTGTTCATTAAAGACAGCAGCGAATTCCAGTCCCTAGCTGTTCGCATTATAAAAGAGTTATCGAAACGCTTAGAGTAGGCGCACACCGTTGATTTTTAGTTGGCCGATAGTTGGGCCCAATTTTAATTTGTATGAAGAATCGGCCAAATCGAATCGGCGTAGTGTGCGCACTCCCATACGGCATGTATGTGAGTTTATACTGATCAACTGCCCGACTAAACTATCGGCCGACGAAAAATCAACGGTGTGCGCCTACTCTTAGTGCGAACTGGTGGAATGTCGACAATTTAGGGAATGATACGCTAACCTGCGTCTGGTTCCCCGGTGATGGAAGGGGGCTTGTTAAATTAGGTCATATAATTTCTTCGCACATTCTCTGAAGTGTAGCCTGTAGAAAACCGTTTACGGGTGTTGAATTTGACAGTAAATGACCGGTCATGTATGGTTTTTGACCATCGTGATCCAATTTACATCTCTAGACCTGATGATGATGATACAAATCTTTCTTTTATTTTACAGGTGTTGAAAGTGACTCCACTCGGCAAAGCAGTGTCGGCTTTCCCTTTGCTTCCTCGGTACGGCAAGATGTTGGCACTCAGCCATCAGCAGAACCTCCTCCCGTATACTATTGCGTTGGTCTCTGCGTTGACTGTTCCTGAGGTAAGAATGGATTAATTAATTCACTCACTACTTAAGTTCATTCATGCTTTCACTGAACTTATGAAGTATTTAGTCCTAGGTTTCTTTCATTCTTTCAATGAACTAACAAAGTAGCTTGATCTAAGTAGCAAAAGACGTCAGTCGTGACGTGAACCATTGAGTTGGATGACAAAATAAATTTTGTCATATAAAAACGATGGTAAGGTAGATATGGGGTAAATTCACCGGGTGTGAAACCTATGAGCCAAAAAGTGCCACCTCCTAAGACCCTTGGTGGATCCAAGGTGGACCGAAGCGGAGCGGTCTCCCCAAATGATTTCCATGTTGATCGGTTGATAGCGGCCTGCGTCCAGCGCCTTCCTGCTACCTTTGTGATGTCAGTCCACCTTGTGGATGGAGGTTTTTGTTTATAAATGTAGTTAAAACTTTTTTATCCACAACGAGGAAGCTCTTGGCCACCTGATGGTAAGTGATGATCAGGCCGAATGTGAAATCCCCTTTCAAAATGAAGCTATAAACATTGCCATACCAAAAAAATTTTTACCCTTCCCCAGGTGATGTCCGGCAAAGCGGACAGCTGGCCCGCAACTGGCAACACTCTACTGCTCGGCGACCCCGGAGTATTGCTAAGGGCGGTCGGAGCGGCGGAGTATGCTTACATGAATGGCGAGGAAGAGCTGTTCTGTGCCAAATATGGGCTTAGAGAAAAGGTAAGTGCGGTCGGCGACTGGCAACACTCTCCTGCTCGGCGAGGAAAAGTTGTTCTGTGCCAAATATGGGCTGAGAGAAAAGGTAAGTGCGGCCGGCGACTGGCAACACTCTCCTGCTCGGCGAGGAAGAGCTGTTCTGTGCCAAATATGGGCTGAGAGAAAAGGTAAGTGCGGCCGGCGACTGGCAACACTCTCCTGCTCGGCGAGGAAGAGCTGTTCTGTGCCAAATATGGGCTGAGAGAAAAGGTAAGTGCGGCCGGCGACTGGCAACATTCTACTGCTCGGCGATCCTGGCGTATTGCTGAGGGCGGTCGGCGCGGCAGAATATGCCTTTGTTAATGGCGAGGAAGAGCTGTTCTGCGCCAAGTATGGGCTTAGAGAAAAGGTAAATATGAGTTTTATTGCATTGGTTATGATAATTATGAAAAAATATGGAAGACACCACGACACCAAATATTCAGTCAGTGCCTGTGGTATGGAAGCGGCATGGGAGGGTGGTTTTGTGACGGTCAAACGTCGGCGAGACTATATTTGTCTGTCATGTTGACATATGTCAATGTAACTCCTCCTGTGCCGTTCCCATACCTCAGGCACTGACTGAGTTAAGCGATTTACCTATAATTCTAATTGTGTTAAAATTATATTTAGTCAACTGAGTTATCAAAAAGTGTCATCATAACCTTTTTTGCCTCTTATGAGTTTTGTTAACTCGTAAATAGAATGTCGATTGACTAGCTATATCTACTAGACTAAAGCCCGGTCTCTAAGCACGTAGAGTTTTGTCCAATGACCCCAAGCTACCCATCCTTATCGCTCGCGCGTAATTATGTTGCTGTTGCGCTCGCACACTCACTGCGGGCGCCCGTCGCACAGTCGCGACAGCAATGTAATTACGCGCGAGCAATAAGGATGGGTAGCTTGGGGTCAATGGACAAAATTCTACGTGCTCACGGACCAGGCTTTAGAAGTAATGACGATGACAAAAATATAAGAAGTAAAGTTACGTACAGTTTTCTCATGACACATTCATCATCGCCCACAGGCCATCAAAGAAATCCGCAAGCTCCGCAAGCAGTTGACCTCCGAGATCAACCTCAGTATAGCGGGCGCGGCGGCGGCCCCGGCGCTGCAGCCGCCGGCCGACGCACAGGCGCGCCTGCTGCGCCAGCTGCTGCTCAGCGGGCTGGGAGACCAGGTGGCCCGGAAGATAGGCCTCGAGGAGGTCAAGGAAGGTGACTATCATCAACATTGCAGCTTACAGCTGTCTACTCCTGGACATCATCATCAAGAGACAGGAGGATAGGCGTCCAGGAGGTTAAAGACTCACGTCCACCGCTTCACGTCATCATCAAGAGACCAGGTCCCTAAGAAGGAAGGTCGCAAGGTAGTCAACAAAGGTAACAATTTCATCAGCATCATCAGGTCTTTAGAGCTCCATAGAGCTGCTTGTGGTGCAGGACATAGTAAAAGGCACCAGGTCGTGCTATGGGTAGACCAAGTCAGCTGTAGGTGACTCCCTACATGACCCCTCTGTCAAGAGTATAATGACAGTAAAGAAGAAAATCATCCACTATAGGAGGAAGACCCTTTAGTTTATTAGAGGCAATGGAGGATTTGGTCTTCACTCCCAACGAAAAACTTGAGCTCCATACTCGTCCCAAGAGATAGGTCATAGCTCCGCAAGCAGTTAACCTCCGAGATCAACCTCAGTATAGCGGGTGCGGCGGCGGCCCCGGCGCTGCAGCCGCCGGCCGACGCACAGGCGCGCCTGCTGCGCCAGCTGCTGCTCAGCGGGCTGGGAGACCAGGTGGCCCGGAAGATAGGCCTCGAGGAGGTCAAGGAAGGTAATCATGAGCCCTTTCCAGCCTATAGCAGTCTACTGCGGGACGTCATCATCAAGAGACAGGAAGAAAGGGCTCGAGGAGGTCAAGGAAGGTAACCATGGGCATCTTTACAGCCTTTAGCAGACTGCGGGACTCCATCATCAAGAGACCAGGTGGCCAGGAAGATAGGGCTCCAGGAGATCAAGGAAGGTAGGAATCAGCAACATGGTCAGGAGTCAGGAGAGCTGGATGTCATCATCAAGAGACCAAGTCACCAGAAAGACCATGGTCGAGGCGGTTAAAGAAGGTAACCATTTTCAACATTGCAGCCTATAGCAGCTTACTGCTGGATGTCATCATCAATAGACCAGGTTGCGAGGAAGTTAGCCCTTGATGAAGACAAAGAAGATAAAGATAATCAGCATCTTCAGGTCTTTAGAGCTCCAATAGAGCACCTTTTGGTGCAGGGCAGAGTAGAAGGCACCAGGTCGCGCTATGGAAAAGACGAGATCAAGACTGCTGTAGGTGACGCCCTACACGACCCCTCTGTCAAGAGTGTAGTGACTGTAAAGAAGATCATCAGGTTATTTACTCTCCATAGTTAGAAGGAAGACCCTTTAATTTGCTAGAAGAACAGGACATACTTGGGAAAACCTGAGCTCCGCATAGTTATCCCACGATATAGGCCATAGCTCTGCAAGCAGCTAACCTCCGAGATCAACCTCAGTATAGCGGGCGCGGCGGCGGCCCCGGCGCTGCAGCCGCCGGCCGACGCACAGGCGCGCCTGCTGCGCCAGCTGCTGGTCAGCGGGCTGGGAGACCAGCTGGCCCGGAAGATAGGGCTCGAGGAGGTCAAGGAAGGTAATCATGAGCCCTTTCCAGCCTATAGCAGTCTACTGCGGGACGTCATCATCAAGAGACAGGAAGAAAGGGCTCGAGGAGGTCAAGGAAGGTAACCATGGGCATCTTTACAGCCTTTAGCAGACTGCGGGACTCCATCATCAAGAGACCAGGTGGCCAGGAAGATAGGGCTCCAGGAGATCAAGGAAGGTAGGAATCAGCAACATGGTCAGGAGTCAGGAGAGCTGGATGTCATCATCAAGAGACCAAGTCACCAGAAAGACCATGGTCGAGGCGGTTAAAGAAGGTAACCATTTTCAACATTGCAGCCTATAGCAGCTTACTGCTGGATGTCATCATCAATAGACCAGGTTGCGAGGAAGTTAGCCCTTGATGAAGACAAAGAAGATAAAGATAATCAGCATCTTCAGGTCTTTAGAGCTCCAATAGAGCACCTTTTGGTGCAGGGCAGAGTAGAAGGCACCAGGTCGCGCTATGGAAAAGACGAGATCAAGACTGCTGTAGGTGACGCCCTACACGACCCCTCTGTCAAGAGTGTAGTGACTGTAAAGAAGATCATCAGGTTATTTACTCTCCATAGTTAGAAGGAAGACCCTTTAATTTGCTAGAAGAACAGGACATACTTGGGAAAACCTGAGCTCCGCATAGTTATCCCACGATATAGGCCATAGCTCTGCAAGCAGCTAACCTCCGAGATCAACCTCAGTATAGCGGGCGCGGCGGCGGCCCCGGCGCTGCAGCCGCCGGCCGACGCACAGGCGCGCCTGCTGCGCCAGCTGCTGGTCAGCGGGCTGGGAGACCAGCTGGCCCGGAAGATAGGGCTCGAGGAGGTCAAGGAAGGTAATCATGAGCATCTATACAGCCTCTAGTAGTCTACTGCGGGACGTCATCATCAAGAGACAGGAAGAAAGGGCTCGAGGAGGTCAAGGAAGGTAACCATGGGCATCTTTACAGCCTTTAGCAGACTGCGGGACTCCATCATCAAGAGACCAGGTCGCCGGGAAGATAGGGCTCCAGGAGATCAAGGAAGGTAGGAATCAGCAACATGGTCAGGAGTCAGGAGAGCTGGATGTCATCATCAAGAGACCAAGTCACCAGAAAGACCATGGTCGAGGTGGTTAAAGAAGGTAACCATTTTCAACATTGCAGCCTATAGCAGCTTACTGCTGGATGTCATCATCAAGAGACCAGGTTGCGAGGAAGTTAGCCCTTGATGAAGACAAAGAAGATAAAGATAATCAGCATCTATAGGTCTTTAGAACTCCATAGAGCTGCTTGTGGTGCAGGGCAGAGTAGAAGTCACCAGGTTGCGCTATGAAAAGATATGAAAAGATATATGACTGTTAAGAAGATCATCAGGTCATTTACTCTCCACAGTTTAGAGCACTGAAATCAACCTTTATGAGAGTTAATCTGTTACGCCTTGTATAACATTAATTTCCCTCCTTGTCTACAGGCGAAGACAAGCGCAAATTCAAATACGCGTACCACTGCGGCGACTTAGAAGAACCAGTGCACCTTCACTCCGAATCTATCCTTCGGAAGACGATCCCCGAATGGGTGGTGTACCAGGAGTTGTATGAAACCGGCTCGGAAGACCGACGCAAGATGGTGATGCGAAACGTGACCGCTATTGAGCCGGAGTGGCTGCCAGTTTATGTGCCACAGCTTTGTAATTTAGGTGAGTTAAAAATAAACAGAACATTGGCTGTCAGGTAGAAGTTTTGCGCGACGGACTTCTTGGCGGATAAGTGGAAGTCATGATCATCTGACTATTAAGTGGATTTATTCGTTGTGTTCGTGAACGTACAGTCACGGAATGAAAAGGTTCGTCAGTTTTCAAATTGATTCCTTCAACGAATCGCGAGCGCATATTACCTTTTGAAACTATGTTACAGAATAATCTCGAGTTAGAGAAAATAATCTTTAACTGTTCGTCAGTAAAGTTCAAAATTATTCAGATCAAAGTTGTTTGACGATTTATCTTGTCAAGATTATTATGATTGATAAACTAAAACCTTCTTGTTGGTTCAGCCTGCCATTATTATTTCTATTAAATAAAAAAAACTACATTTTGTAACATTGCATGGAATAGAAAAAAGCAAAACCTTGTTCGTCAGCAAACGTCATATTTATTTAAATGTTAGCAGCACTGTTTCTTGCACTGTTATGTTGGCAGGTTTGACTCTTACAGTACCTAGTGCAAGCGAAAACCGACACTAAGGTGACGAACCTTTTCATTCTGCGACTGTACATGAGTGTAGGCAAATGAAACAAATAAGAGCAACGTCGCTTTAGATTATCTCAAGAACTAAGCTTGGGTCTTCTTATGTTTTCTAAAATATGTGTTTAGCCGACAATTAATGTGTAATAATGGTGGATTATTAACCATTAAATGTTCGTGAGCTTGGGGTAGGCAAATGAAACAAAACAGTGCAACATCACATTTCAAGTTCTCTCAAGAAGTCTGCGTAATGTTTCAGTAAAGTGCCACATCTTTACATTTATCAAATAATCATCTTTTGAATCTTGTCATGTATTTGCATATCATTGCTTAATTTATACTGGTTTTAAAGTGGAAGCAAACAGCACCGCCTACTTTAATAAAAGTAGAACTAAACCGTATTATCTTGACAGGTGAACCGCTGTCAGACCCGGAGCCCCGATTCGACGAGCTGTCAGGGCGGGTGAAGTGTCATTTCCAAGGGACCTTCGGCCGCGCGGGTTGGGAGCTGCCCGTCACCGAGATAGACTATCCGGACAAAATAGAGCGGTATAGGTGAGGATCTGATAGTAAACACTTTACCCGTATTTATCAAACATCATAGGCTGCTAAAGTGGATGGCCTGTAGAATTGCCAAACATAAGTGGTAGTGGGCGGGGCATATAGCTCGTTGAAGAGAACATTTCTGCCTCAATGGCCCTCAGGCCTCAAATGTTCTCGAGAGGGTACTATGGGCCTTAAGGCCTCCTCCTACTCGGTACACTGACGTTCTGGTGAAGCCTCGATGCGACCAGTAGAGTAATACCACCACCTTGTGCCTTTTGCATNTCGAGTTAGAGAAAATAATCTTTAACTGTTCGTCAGTAAAGTTCAAAATTATTCAGATCAAAGTTGTTTGACGATTTATCTTGTCAAGATTATTATGATTGATAAACTAAAACCTTCTTGTTGGTTCAGCCTGCCATTATTATTTCTATTAAATAAAAAAAACTACATTTTGTAACATTGCATGGAATAGAAAAAAGCAAAACCTTGTTCGTCAGCAAACGTCATATTTATTTAAATGTTAGCAGCACTGTTTCTTGCACTGTTATGTTGGCAGGTTTGACTCTTACAGTACCTAGTGCAAGCGAAAACCGACACTAAGGTGACGAACCTTTTCATTCTGCGACTGTACATGAGTGTAGGCAAATGAAACAAATAAGAGCAACGTCGCTTTAGATTATCTCAAGAACTAAGCTTGGGTCTTCTTATGTTTTCTAAAATATGTGTTTAGCCGACAATTAATGTGTAATAATGGTGGATTATTAACCATTAAATGTTCGTGAGCTTGGGGTAGGCAAATGAAACAAAACAGTGCAACATCACATTTCAAGTTCTCTCAAGAAGTCTGCGTAATGTTTCAGTAAAGTGCCACATCTTTACATTTATCAAATAATCATCTTTTGAATCTTGTCATGTATTTGCATATCATTGCTTAATTTATACTGGTTTTAAAGTGGAAGCAAACAGCACCGCCTACTTTAATAAAAGTAGAACTAAACCGTATTATCTTGACAGGTGAACCGCTGTCAGACCCGGAGCCCCGATTCGACGAGCTGTCAGGGCGGGTGAAGTGTCATTTCCAAGGGACCTTCGGCCGCGCGGGTTGGGAGCTGCCCGTCACCGAGATAGACTATCCGGACAAAATAGAGCGGTATAGGTGAGGATCTGATAGTAAACACTTTACCCGTATTTATCAAACATCATAGGCTGCTAAAGTGGATGGCCTGTAGAATTGCCAAACATAAGTGGTAGTGGGCGGGGCATATAGCTCGTTGAAGAGAACATTTCTGCCTCAATGGCCCTCAGGCCTCAAATGTTCTCGAGAGGGTACTATGGGCCTTAAGGCCTCCTCCTACTCGGTACACTGACGTTCTGGTGAAGCCTCGATGCGACCAGTAGAGTAATACCACCACCTTGTGCCTTTTGCATAGCAGTGGACGTATTTTCGTTGAAACAAACAAAATTTTGTTTGATACTGCTCCATCTATTGGTAAATATTATAAATTGTCTCCTGAAAATTGTTTAATGTAGTTGATCGACGTTCGTACACGAAAGCGTACGCCTAAATAGTAATAAAATATACGCTACTCACTTTGAAAATATTCAAACGTTTACGCCACAGTACCCCTAAATAAAATGCAGTGAGATGCACACAGAATGAAATCCAAATTTGCATATTGCATTTATTTTACTAACTCATCATCTTTTCTATCAACAGATGGTTCGCCAGATTTCTGTTAGAAGGGGCGGTGTTTCCCAAACTTCAGAAGTACGCGTCTTCCCTTCTGTCGCCACCTTCCACCATGATCAAGAGCTGGGCGAAGCTACAACCACGAACGGAGATCTTGCTGAAGGCTCTGATCATGAAGAGAGCGGGGACTAGAGACGCGTTGAAGAAAGTTTGGGAGGAGGAGTCTAATTGCGAGTATATTTGAGTCATTGCAAAGATGTTAGATTCTTAACTTGGATGAACCCAATATCAAGAGACCCAACATTTTGAAAAGAGAGCTAGTTTTAATCTTTTAATTGAAATTAGGTTTTAGCACAGAATAATAATAAGTACTAAGTACAGAAGGTTTACTTCGCGAAGGTATTTAAAAAAATGTATGGTCAATGTCATTAACAATATGGTGTAATTTAGCTTGTCTCAAGAGTCGAGCACCATTTTGTTGACAAACGTCAGTGACCGGTACTGCGCCGAAGCCATAGGGCTAATTTTTTCCATCATACACAAGAATACGCGTGCGTGAGCGCTCGCTCGTAATGTGAGGCCTTGTCGCACAGTAATCCTGTGGGGTGTCATCGCGGGTCTGGTTTTAGTAGCTTGAAAATCAATAAATAGTGCCACAACATTATACATTACATAAATTTTGTTAGCCGCAGCGACGTGGCCGCCTAATGCGGCGGGGGCACTTAATGAAATCGAGAACTAGTGACGTCATACAGTTACCATAATAAAATCTATGGGTGTAGTATCTTTTTTGCGAGATATTCAAAAACAATTATTTGTTGTTAAATTCAAATGTATCTAAAAAGCAAGTGGCCCTTTCTAAAGCAGGACATTCACGGTTCAAATAGACTTTACCAATATAAAAATCTTTATTTTCTTATGTTTTGTTACAGATTTGCTGGACGAATATTTGAAATGGCTGCCTGAGTCGGCGCACAACGAAGCCACCTTATACTGGCCTCCTCTATGATTCGTAGAAATTTATGTAAATAGTGTAAATAAATTATTGTTAAAACAATTTTTTTTCTATTTATTGTAACCACTTGGATACTTATTAAAATTCAGCTTTCGTCTCTACAATGAAGATGAGAGCCCACAGCTGTTATATTTTAATTTCTTTGTAACTGCAAAAAGTGCCATATGTGCAGCTGTGGCAATAACTAAAGACTATAGGTACTATAGTATATTCGGTTTTTATGACTTTGAAAAATATATTTATCCATTTAGTTTGCATACATATTTTAGAAAGGAAGAATGTGATCTCCTAGTACAAATTTTTCAACTGGACTTACCTGAATAACAACAAAAATGTATGTTTTAGTTACTTTGTACTGGGTATAAGTATAACTGTACTGTATTGCATTTGATGTGTAATGAAGAATTCTTTTGTTGCGATACCTACTGAATCATCCGAATCTGAGTCATTTTTATTTTGAGTCGTGTAACTAACTTCTTGTTTAGTCAAACAGAATAGCATAACGCCCGTATTCACAACCGATGCTTACATAAGTGAAGCAACAAATCGAACGCACAGCGTTTAATATAGCTCTGTGATTGGTTCATGTGTCACCCTGTGCGTCCACGCGCACTGTGAGACCTCACAGTAACGTTTGTGAATGCGGGCGTAAAAGAAGTTAAATCTTATCTAGAGTATGCATAATTATCATCAATGCAGATAGCTAGAGAGAGTTAACAAATCTCGCTGTCAATTTGGTTAAACGTGTCATTGTGTTCAAATGCAAAGCCCCAGATAACAATAATAAGTAAAGTTGTGGTCTGATGGACTTCTCAAAATGAAAGTTTAATAATTTAATTCTAATTGATTGCCTCAAAGCGACCTGCGGAATAAAATTCCTATTTAAAATACTGTCTGTATGCTGAAAATAAAATTTTAACGCGCCTATGAGTACGCAAATTGAACAGTTCGTCGTACACACTGATTTACATAGATAAATAGTGTCAAGAAATAGAGAGCTTATTTCTATGAAGAGTTTTCTGCTAGCCAACCACGGTGATAGGATATTATGGATAAAGGGAGTACAGGACAGGCCGCTGAATGGTGAACAGAATAATTTAGGCTACAAAATGTAAAACTTTCGTAACACAAGGACTTTCGGCACTATTATTTTACGTATAAAAACTTTTTATGATTGCTAAGTAGACAATAATAAACAGTGTCAATCACGATGAAACGTCTTGTTTATTTAATTTATCTTATTTTTGTACGCGTAATGTTTTAGAAGTTTATCTATTAAACGGCTGCCTTAATTTTTGCATAGTCTGCCACGCCCCTTACTCATCACTCTCGCGTCACGCGTGACTTTATCGCGCGATTACTGACAATCAGCCAAGCCAGTCAGTCACCGAACGCACCGCGAACGGTCAAGACTTGTCGTGAAACTAGTTTGCTCTATATTCGTATACCGCGCCCGCGAAGTTTTGAGCATGTGAGCAAAAGTGTTTTAAACAAAAATGTTTTCGAGTGTTTTTTCATTGTCATTCTTGATAGTTTCAATTCATGGATTTGCGCTGCCCTTCGAAGGATTATATCAGCTGGATATAATACACTACAATGACTTCCATGCCAGGTATGTTATATCAATTGTTTGACCTTGTGTCATTCATAAGTTATGATGAAACAATAATATTTTTGTTCTAAAACGCGATAACGAAGTTCGATTCTATTAATAGTTATGTTAATATTGAAATTATCAGATGTCATAATAATAAGAATCCTTGTTAATATACTTTAACAGACAAAAAATAGATTAGTTTTAGTTTAAAATATTCACTATAAAGAATTTAGTCGATGATAGATAGAAATGTAAATAGAGACCGACATAAAGATAAGCATTTAATTATGTTTAAAAAATTAACGACTCTACCTAACGTCTGGTATAACTTACTACTTATTTTGTGGTATTTATTTTGTCTCTAATCGCAGTAATTAGACTGTTAATATTCTTTCTTAGTCGTATTTCTACCATCTTTCCTTGTCCTTGGCGATAGTAGGTACTTATGCAATATATCAGTCATTCAACTGAAGATTGCCTATCTACATAATATCTCCAAAATTATGAAAATGCTTTCAGTCTAGGTACTTTATTGTTTAACAACGTAGTTTTAAATACAAATGCTATTTTCATGACTTAGGTAGAGTATAGTTATTATATTCGTCTTAGTTCGCTAAAAGTGCGAAATGAAGTTTAACTTTCCTCTAAGGTTCAAGGTGCCTAGAAAGCAGAATAGTAGTACATACTAATAGGTACTTTAGATCCTAAAAAAAAGTGTCCTATCCTAACTCCAATGCACTATTCTTTATCTATTTTCCTTCCTTGGCTTAGTTTACCTCACTAATATGCTGAAAAAAAGTACCAACGGCAAAAGTTATACATACTCGTAAGTACTTTACTTTTAAATTTTGGCCGACTTTGTGATTGGGTCATCGAATTCAAACAAGGTTGCTGGTTTAAGTCTAGTCTAGTTATTTATCAGATGATACTATGATATAACAAGTTTAAATAAAGAATGATAGATTCTTTTCATGTAAGTTACGTAGGTAACAGTAAGTATGTATGTATGAAGGTTCTTTCCCGGAGAGTGGCAGTAATACGAGTATAAACATTGTATTTTATTATGAAGTAAAAGTAATTTGTTCAGGTTTAAGTCGTGCATTTCTCACGTATACCACTTTGCGATAATAATGACAGTGCTAAAACCGTAAAACGAAGTATGTTTTGCATACCTACCTATTATGATTGAGTTATACAGTAGGGTGTCCCGTCGTTGTATGGGAAAAATTTTTTTTTGAGTTACGGTTACGCAAGAGGTATCAAAAGTTGCGTTTTGACATATAGATTACGATTAGCATTAAATTTAATGAGATATCAGTCATCTTGAGGCCTCTACCTGTCCTTGAAAAAATTTTAAATTGCTATTTTAGGGGTTCCTGACATAAACTATTAATATTACAAAAATAGCGTTTTTATGAAATTTTATGGTACACAATGAGTCAAAGCAAGTTTTAAAATAGTTTAAAAACCAATAAATCCATAAATACTTTCAAAACAGAATTGGCTTTTTGACCAGAATTAGGCATTTACGCGCGCGATTTTAATGTATTCCTAATTAATCCATGGGTCAGCCAAGATATCGATTTAATTTGAAGATACTCAATTCCCTTCTCACAGCAGGTTAATAATTGTATTACGCTATTATGAAACAATGATTGGCATCTCTAAGTGGAAGCTAACAAAAATAGCAGTCAATTTTAGAAAATCAACCATAACTTGAAAACCATTTGTCCGATTTCATTACTTTTTTATTTAAATGATAGCTCTACGTGTGCGCTTAATATTTTGTGGTATGAATTGTATCGATAAAATCAACCTTTAGTTAGTAATTAAAGGAAAATTGAATTTTTTTACATTGTTGTGATACTACTTTTTAAATCGTTTTTTTTACAAAATGTCTTATACTCTACTAAAAAACATGTCAATTAGTATTCTGTTTAAATATAATATTATAAAGATTTTTGGCTAGGTAGTTTTTACCTGAAAAAAATCAAAAAGTATATTACTACCATATATTGCTAAATTTTTGTTAAATTTATGCTAAAAGTATGTAATATTATAACAAAAAAGTGCGGTGCAATACCTTACAGCAATAAAACCTCAACAGAAATAATACCAACAGCCTTGCCGAAGGAGTAGAAAATTTGAGAAAAACAAGTCAAAATATGAATTCTGCTAGTTCGAACCAAACCTATTCCTCACTGGAAACAGTCTGTCATTGCCTGCAAATCATATCTTAGGGTTCAACTGCCACTGTTATTACAAAATAAAATGAAACAATTGTGAAAAAAATATAATAGATGACAAACAGTGAAGGGCTGATTAAGAGATTTTTTGAGACATAAAAATGCCGGTAGAGCCCTTGAGACATTATTTTATATTTTTTTAATTATTTTTACGGTAATCTACATCTTATGACGCAACTTTTGAGGGGTCTTGTGTAGCGAAAATATAAAAAAAGATATTTCGGGACACCCTATTATACAGGGCGTAACTTGAAAATATCAACCCAAAATATCAAATAGAGTTGTAATTAATTGTAAAACGATATTTTTATCATTATTCGTGATATTATTTTTACGCTTGACATAATGATGGGAGGTTCAAAAGTCTTGTAATTTCTTATAATTGAATCGAAAGTAACTCTATCTGTCTGTTACACTTTCACTGAACCGATTATGATAAAATTTATAAGGAGAATATGCGATAAAGATTTTCTGTGACAGACAAAATTTCACGCAAGCGAAGTCGTGGGCAAAAACTCTAGTTAGTTATAATTTATAGGTAGCTTCTAGCTGGTTATTTAGTCCTTTATTTATTAAAAACACGTTTGTGTTAATTATACTGTAACTTACTGACTCACCTACCTATTGATATTGGCATGTAAACACTGAAATTTTACGTGTGGGACCTAATATTTAATTTTATAATAGCTAGTTTCTAGTTTTCTTCAAAAATTTTTAGCCTGATGAGCTGTCCCATATTATAGGTTTCTACTTTAGGTGGATCTCATAAAACCAGTTTCATATCTAGACACAGAATTGTATAAAATGTCGAGCCGGCGAGTTTGCGAAAGAAACTGCTTACGTCAAAACCAGATGATCGCGAAATGCATTGGAGTAAAACCGTATCAAGGTCAATAAGTAGTGGTACAGTCGAACGAAATTGAATTGTTAATTTCGAGACCTCTTACTCATAAACGCCACTCAAGAGTTACGAGACTACTTAGTGCCCGTTTTCATCATCAATCCCTAATTTTGAAGTGTACCCTTTGAAAATCACTCTGAAAATGTTACCATAGGGGTCACTTAAAAATTTGGGATTGATGGTGAAAACGGACATAGGCTTACTTTACCCCACTTATCGCTTCCAGCACTGCCTAGTTTCCACCACACGCTAAGTGGGGTTATACCTAGTCAGAATCTACATTTTGATTGCCATAGAAACCCAACGAAAGTATCTAAATGTAACGTAGAATAGAAAGAGCGAAAGTAATTAGGTATCACTGTACCTATTTCAGTTCCGTAAGCCAGTGGTTAACTGGTAGATAATGCCAAATAGAATTAAGTTAAAACGTTATTTATTACTGAAAATGTTCTGAAGACGAGAAATCAAATAGACATCGGACAATAAAGCTACAGTGTCTTTTAATAGCATTTTATAACAATAAATACAGGATTAACTGTACTAGGAAATTATTTACTTGATCAAGTAATTAATGTGTTAGCTTTACCAACGAAAATGTGGACCCGTTTCCGCACGATTATCACTTCTTTTTAATCCTAATCGTATGCCCTAAATTTTTAATGATAACCAACTTTAAAATATCTTATATCATAAAGGTACGAGTAGCAGGAAGGCGCTGGACGCAGGCCGCTACCGATCGATCAACACGGAAATCATTGGGGGAGGCCTATGTTCAGCAGTGGACGTCCTATGGCTGAAATGATGATGATAATGAGCTTTAAAATTATGCCTTAGATTTGAAGAGACGTCGGTAGCAACACCAACATGCCGGTTCAACAACAACTCCTGCCTGGGCGGGTTTCCTCGCCTCTACCACGAGATCCAGGTCTTGATGGAGGAGAAGCCAGACTTCGTACTCCTGAATGCTGGAGACAGCTTCCAAGGAACCTACTGGTACACGCTTCTGAAGTGGAACATCACAGCTATGTTCATGAATATGCTGCCCCATGATGCTCATGTAAGTTAGTATAACTATTCTTCTTTCTTGAAAGAGATCTGGGTGATACGGTTTATAACAAACTTTCTCATTAATCACGAAATTTTAGAAACTACAAGTGCTAGGAGTCTTAATTTTTGCATGGGGGGTTCCTTTTAGAACGTAGGTGCTCACTCACTAAGACGGCATTTTGCAAAATTCACCACGCGTACGAAGCCGCGGGTGGCCGCTAGTATCACATAATAGAAAGAAGGAGTGTACCTTATCTTACCAAAGTGATGTACTTGTTATACATATAATGTGCTTCAAAATGATCCAAATATTTACCTATCAAATTAAGTTCTATTCTTAGTCTGATAAAATAGCAGCAGAACAAACTTACGATAACATTTGAAGCTTGTAAATGCTGATCCAAGTTTAAAAGATGGATTCGGTGATTCCTCAGCAACTACTTATATTCTTAAAGTGGGCACAAATCTTTCAGTCTGAAGTTCAGGTTGTTGCTCACGCTAGTTACTTAGTCTTAAATCTTTGAAGATGGAGACTACATTTCTACAATCATGTAGATTAATTTTAGTTCTGTTATTATTAAGAGAAAATAAACTTATCTGACAGAGATGTTATCTTTTCCTAATATACTCTATCTACCTATTTCATTTTTTCATTATAGGCGATAGGAAACCACGAATTCGACGACGGCCCGGAAGGCCTGGCGCCGTACCTCTCAGGTCTGAATGCACCAGTCGTGGCTGCGAACATGGACTCCTCAGAGGAGCCGGCCCTCCAGGGACTCTACAAGCCTCATGTTGTGATCGAGAGGAAGGGCAGAAAGATCGGCATCATCGGACTGATCACTGTTGACACTGAGGTAGTTTCCTTTTCAAACAAAAAATGTTAATAGCTGGACAAAGGCTGGATTTCTACAAGACTGTTTGATTTGTAATACTTGATTGCAGTTCAGGCCAGTTCGGCTTTGATTGCTAAGTTAGTATAAGAGTTTTAGAACCAATCAGATTATTAAAGTTTTCTAAAGAGTTTTAACCTCATTCAATTGCGTGCATTTTCGTTCCATTACTCATTTACTTCTTGTAATGGATGTTACGATCCTGCCAAATTGCCTATGGAACCATTTCTTTGGTGGAAAAAAAGGTTCCATTGGTTTTCCTTTCTTTCTTCATCAGCCGTTGCCTGCAGTTGTCGTCCTAGAAATTAATGATAGAGCTAGCTGTATTTGGGACATATAAGTGATTTGAAAAGGGATTACAATACCGATAAAGAGTGTAACCTACTAGTCCACTCATCCTAGACAGTGTTTTAGTTATAATCGTTGCCTTATCTTTCAGAAACTGTCGACCCCGGGCAAGGTAAAGTTCACGGATCCCCGCGAGGCGACTCGTCGCGAAGCGCAGACCTTGACCGACAAGGGAGTGGACATTATCATACTGCTCTCGCATTGCGGGCTTGATGTTGATAAGTGAGTGATAAACAATCTAGATTAGATTTTGCACGCGGCTTTGGTCTGAATTTCGACAAGCAAGCGACAAACTGAACGGTGAAGGTGTTGGATGGCGGAATCGAGATCCGCGGAATGATGGTTCGAACTTTCTGTTTGTGGTGAACCCACTCTTAACACAAGCACATTTAGCTCATCACGAGGGGATTACGGGACTATTAGTAACTTGTGAATTGTGAAATACAAATTACTATGATTATTTTTCAATAAAAAATCACAGAAAGAACAGTTCTGATCTAATCATAACAATAATTCCGTGAAGTTTTATTAAAATCCGATTTTTTTGTATGAAAGAGTACGTAACTAATAAGTAAGTATCCATCCTGAAAAACGTCCACATTTTATAATGGCAGGATTGGTAGGATAGTGAGGAAAAAGAAAAGATGCTAACGTTAATTCGCGTGGGCACAAGACAAGTGAAGACAGGAATCAGGTTGTTAGTCGATTGGTTGCCGCCATTAAACAATTGTACAAAATTAACCGACATTGCTTTATTAGGAGTTACGTTAACTGGTACAGTCGCGTGCAAATTATTTCGTCATTTAGTGAGTCATATAACTTTATCAGCTGTTTGATGACTTATGTAGTTAATTAACTAAACATCTATCACGAGCAGCTTTTAATAATAACTATGACAACCATTTGATTGAAATATTAAGCCATTTGATTTGAAATATTGATTGTAAATAATTTATGTATGATGCAGTTGTTCCTTATAGTACCTAACTGAAGCAATCAGTGACAATAAGCAAAAGATCTAGGCGTTGGACTGCAGATTTGAGAGTACAATAGTTATTCTTAGCATTTAAGTAGAGTCGCTTCTCAAATTAAATTATAAATAACTTGACCGCAACAGAGTGACGGTTAATCCAGTGTCTAAGTAGCTCAGATGGAGAGCAGTCGCCCGGCAAGCCAAAGGTCGTGGGTTCGATTCCCGCATCCCGCCTCAGGCAGTTCGATTTTTTCAAGTTATTTATAATTTTGAGAGTACACTTGTTTATTCCCTATCGACCACTCTCTGCTAACACGAGTCTAGTATTTAGCTTACCTGAAGTAACGAGAACAATCAATTTAGAATCATTGTGGCTCCTAATAGTGATAGTAAGACGTCTGATTTCAGCCCTTATTTCAAGTCAAACAAGGCTTAATTTATGCCATTCTACAACCGATTGACTTCTCTTTCCAGGGAGCTCGCCCGTGACTTCGGGGAGCACATCGACATCATAGTCGGCGGTCACACACACTCTTTACTATGGAATGGTCCATCTCCCAGCGGAGAGCCGGTAGCTGGACCCTATCCCATCTTCGTGGAGTCCGCAGTGGATAAGAAACATAAGGTAGGTAGTCATCATCATCATTTCAGCCACAGAACGTCCACTGCTGAACATAGGCCTCCCCAATGATTTCCATATTGCGCGAATTGTAGCGGCCTGCATCCAGCGCCTTCCTGCTACCTTTATGAGGTCGTCTTGGTAACATAAAGTGGTATTGGTGAATTTTACCTGGAACTCATTATAGTTCCTTGTGGTACGCGAGGCCATGCGACTAAGGGAGAATTCTGTGAATATAAGACTTTCCAAACCCGTCTTGCTAGTGTGGGGATGTAGGTCAAAGTCCTACATTTGCCTCTGGTAAATTAGAGAGAATCGTACTCATGCAGTGGGGATTAAATACGCTGATGATAACGACGCTGTTTTTCTGCTTTCAGACAATGATCGTGCAAGCATCAGCGTTCACCAAGTACATGGGGAATCTGACGCTGTTCTTCGACTTCCGCGGAGACCTGGTCAAATACGAGGGTGGTCCTATATTCCTGGACCGATCTATCGCTGAAGGTATGACAGTCTTTATAAATTTTATGAATAGACCTTTTATTAATTTATTTAATACCCTCAATATTTTTTGTGTTTGGGGTGGGCTCACCATGATTTTCCAGCAGTCGATTGGGACCAAACTAAAGTTTCTCAAAAGTCGAATCGACACCTTTGGGTTATTTGTTCGATCATTCGTTTCAGCCAAATGACGTCCACTGCTGGACAAAGACCAAGGATTTCCATAACGACCCGTCCAGCGCTGCATCCAGGCTCTTCCCGCTTTGGGTTATTGTCTCATGGGAATTTGCGGTACCCTGAAAAAAGCCTTAAAATCCAAATAAAAATTTCTGTTTATTCCAGGCTTATTTTTCCATTTTAAAATAGTTTCAGAAGATTGGTCTATAATTCCAGATGCTGAAATAAAAGCAAAACTAGCACCGTACGCGGAAATAGTTCACAAGGCTGAAAACGTGCCTATTGGGGAGACCAAGACGTCCCTATCTTTCGAAGCCTGCGTTTTTGGGGAATGCGCTTTGGGAGATGCACTGGTCGACTCACAGAATGATTACGTAAGTATTATTTTTTATCTCGTCTTAAAACACTCAGTGGAAATATTACAATTCCTACGCTATTTTGAAGTTAAAACCTTATTTCTTTGGCATAAGATACAAATATAATGTTTCCATGTCTTAAACTTTCCCTTTTACTTAACGGCTAATACTTTTCAGGCCAAGTCGAAAGTAAAATCAAGTCTGGATTTCTTGTCGTTTATCCAACGAGGGAACATAAAGTCATCCATTCCTCAAGGCAGTAAGTATACTTGATTACATTTTTTTTGTATATTTTACATTAGCAGAAAACACAATGTTGTTTATAAAAGTAGTTAAGTTTTAAATATGTACTTAAAGGTAGTTAATATTTAAAGGTAGACCTTTAAATGTGTTTAGTTGAGTAGTTAAAACTGCCAATCAATTGATGCACTTTTTACGAGTAGTCAAACGCTATTATTCGTCTAACCTCTGGACAAATTTTGACGGGAACTTAACCGGAAGATATATGTTATGTGGGACTAAAGTAAGCTGCTTTTATTCTACTTATACTCAATAAATGCAGTACAAAAAATAAAACCGAAATACATAAAAGCAAAAGGAAATGCTGGAAAAGAGGTCATATTTGCAACAAAAATTAATACTGCTTGTGTATTTCAGCAATCACAGAAGGTACGCTATTCGAGCTGTTGCCGTTCAACGACCGGATGGAGACCTTCGAGCTGCAGGGCAAGTGGGTGCTGGAAGCCTTGGAGAGGAGTGTGAGGGACGCCTGGGCCAACCACCCCTTTAAAGGACCCTGGGTGCTGCAGGTTTCGGGTAAGACAACCTTAAGTAATGAGTAATCCCACTAGCCATGGGATTCAGACAGAGGTGCCTGGATGCAGGCGGCGCTGGACCGGTCGTTGTGGAAATCCTTGGGGGAAGCCTTTGTCCAGCAGTGGAATGTCATTTGGCTGTTTAATTCTGTCAAAGTAGAATAGTACCACTCCCACTCTTTTTGGTAGATGTCATAAGAGGTGACCATAGCTGGGCATTAACTCGTTAATCCGTTAATCGTTAATTAACGAAGTTAACATTTCTATTAACGGATTAACTTTTAAGTTAACTTTAAAAAATTTTAACGGACTCGTTAACTTCCGTTAAATTATCCTAAGTCCGTTAATCGTTAATCCAGTATCTACTGTTTACCAAAAAGATACAGCAAACACGCTGAAAAACGCGTTCTGACAAGTACGTTCGGGCTTCTAGAACTTCCAGAACCCAAAACAACAGTTTTTGTAACCTGATCACCAACGCAACGATACAAAAAAGTCAACTGAATTTAAGACCAGTTTTCCTCAACCGATTGAGCTGAAATTTGGTATACTTATGTAAGTACGATGAAAATGCAATGTTAGTAGTACCATTGAGCTGGTCTGATGATGGAGTCAAGAGGTGGCCATAGAAACTCCTAAATGAAACGGCGGAATCGCATCCAATTTGGGTTCGTTGGATTTGTCATTTTGAGCTCTTTAGTACTAGATGATGTCCAGGGTCCTGATGATGGAATCAAGAGGTGTCCATAGGATTTCCTAAACGAAACGGTGGAAACTTATCGAGTTTGGGTTTGTTGGATTTGTCTTTTCGAGCGCTTTGGTGCTAAATTGTATTGTAATTGTACCAAGGCTCTGAGATTGAGATACTACAACTAAAGTGTATGTATATCTATATCTATACTAATATTATAAAGCTGAAGTTGTGGAACATGACGCTCAACCACCATAAGGAAACTATGGTGTTAATACATATAATTTACACAATCTTGGTTTGTCTATATATACTGGGCAGGGTAAAAAACTTCGTCACCGCGATGCAGGATTGTATGCGCGGTGGAGTTTGCCATAGTAAGATCGTAACAGCGCCATCTGTTGGTACGGTTTGTAGTGGCGCAATTTATTAATCACAGTTTGTTTATTTGGTTGAACGCGCTAATCTCAGGAACTACTGGACCAATTTGAAAAATTCTTTTTGTGTTGGATAGTCCGTTAATCCCTGAAGGCTTTAGGCTATATATCATCACGCTAAGACCACTAGGAGCGGAGCACCAATGAAGAATGTTTCAAATCAGTGATTTTTTTCCTTTTGAGAGCTGACGCTGCGTAAACGGTTAAAGTTTCGCATAAATTATGTATGATAGGATTTTCCCCTTTAAAAGTTCTACAAAAAAGTCCGCGACAGCATATGTCTATCTTTTATGGTTGGCTCACTGTAACCTTTTTGTCTGGATGTCTGGATGTTTGTTCCTCTTTCACGCAAAAACTAATAAACGGATTTTGTTGAAACTTTACAGTATTATTATTTATAACCCAAGCTAACATATAGGCTACAAATTTATGACGATATGTGACAAACTAAATTTCAATAAATAGTTAAGAGGTGAGAAATATCTTTAAAAACGCCATCTATCGACGTGCTTTTGACGGTCGTAAACATTCATGAGAGCGAAGCCGTGAAACCTCAGATCATAGAAGGGAATAGATGTGAAACGGGGGCGTGGCGCGTGTCTCCGCGATATGCCCAGAAACGAACATCGCCCGCGACGCCAGGTTAGTCGCGATTCAGTCGTACTGAGGAAATGTTCTCCGATATTGTTGGATAATGCGTAGTAACGTGCAATAACATAAGTGAAACGAAGAACTACAGGAACAATGAAGTCATTTACCACATGTAAGTATTGCAAATCCATTGGTATTTTGCTTATAAATTAAAAAAACCAAACATTTTTACGAACGAATTCAGTGCCGTGACATTTTCTGCGATATCGAAATTAGTGGTGATAAAAATTCAAACACGTTGTACATTGACGATTTAGTTAACAACCACTTTATGTCATGCGTAACTACTGCGCAATGTATTTTATTTCTTCCGAAATTAGTGGTGATAAAAATTCAAACACGTTGTACATTGACGATTTAGTTAGCAACCACTTTATGTCATGCGTAACTACTGCGCAATGTATTTTATTTCTTCCGATATCCACTGACGCGTGAAAATACACAGTACGGCCGCATGTGCCGGTCGTAACATAGTGCAGGGCTCGTGTTCTAATACGGTTTCCTATTATCGATAAATAGAAGTAAATTATTATTTTCTATTTTCTAATTTTGAATGAAAAAATCATGAGTTGCTTGCGATTTTTAAGTTTTTACAAAAACAATAACAATAGTAGAAGGGATTAGTAACTGTCAACTATGTAATTACTATAAGAGCTAGTTGAAAGCCTAATATAGGCATTATTTTTGATAAACATAGGCGGTACGAATTTCGCCATAGTTAAAAAGTTAATGCGCGATAGTAGTTAATAATAATTACAGTGATCCTGTTATTATTATTAAAGTAAATAATAATATATTACCAATATTGTAAATACAGGTAAAAATCGCAAGTACCTACTTAACCATGACTTTTTATACAAACTTTGTCAGTCTATAACTTCTATACTCCATCGATAACGACATTGAGCTTTGGTTGGGGTAAATTAATATAAGGTAACTTCATTTAGTCCCAATAATTGATTCTGAGTTTTTCGTCCATACCCCTTTCAGACCCGGCTTAAATAAGCGTGCGCATTGACTTAAAATAAAAATTTGCTTGGCAAAATTTTGTTTTTCGGAACGAAATCGGTACGCGGCGATCGTGCGTATTATGATACTTTTAATAAAAAATATAGGACCCTCTTGCGGGCAGTTGGTCGCCGGATAGCGATTGTGAAAGTTGTCAGAATTTTTCGGCGCGAACTCCCGGAGAGGTACGTAAACAAAAAAAATAGTATTTTGCTAGTATTTTTGTTAAAATGTTATTAATGATAAAGTAAACATTGTATTCTAATAAATAAATGAAAAACCATTAAAATAATTTATAGTATTGCTTACTTAAAACTAACTTAAATGTAATACGCACTATCGTAGCAGTTCGGTTTAAATTCATTTTTAAAGGGATAAAACGGCACGCTCGTGCGTATTGTTTTTTTGGATATTTAATTAAAATAATAGTCATTTTTTAATTTAACTCTTTAATGCAGCAGTTTAATTATCAGAAAACATTATCTTATGCTTATTAGGTGATGAAAATGACTCAGAAATAAAAAAAAATCCATACGAAAGGTACCTTCTGCACCATTTAGAACACAAGAAGGGGGGGCAAGTTTCCTTCTGCCGCGATTCACTTTAAGGCCCATATCTTCAAAACTATAGGTATTAGGGCAAGTGTGGTGTCATTTTCGGATAATTAAAGGATGGCGAATTCATTTCTAGAACAAACTTTTTGCCTTTTCATACAAAAAAATAGAAATATTGAGAAAAATTCACAAAAACCATAAAGTATTTTTTTAAATAAACGTCGTTTACTTTTAAACCATTGGAGATAATCTAATAAAAAAAATATGTACTGAAACCTACATTTACCAGGATTATAAATATATACCATTGTATGGTACTTTTTTCGAAAAAAGTAGGTGAAAAAAATTTTTTCTTCAGGACACAGCGGGCGAATTTTACTGCGCGTCGGAAAAAAATATTTATTTTATCCATGAATTCATACTATTTGGTTCATAAGCAAGTAAGGATTATTATTTTAGAATTTATTTAGAGTTCCTGGCATATCAAGCTAACATGATTTGTATTTTTTCTTCAATTAATTTTGAACTCTATGTGTAAGACATAAGGTTCAAAATAGCTTAAATACATTTTAATATTGAAAATATCATAAGAAGAAAGCACTAAATAAAGAACTTTAATTTGTCTAAACGTCTAATGATTATTATTATTTTAATTAACACTTATTTCTACATACTATTGTACCAGTGATTTAACGGAAAGGTAAGTGTGAGGAAAGTGAGGATTGATAATCATAGTACGGGAGATTATTTTTAGCACAAAAGCTACGGCTGTGACCATTATAGTTGTTTGTTCAGACAGCACCAGCTTCTGCACTACTTCTTGCACATACATTTCACCATTTCCAGGCAAGCTTCGGCAGCTACGGGAAAATCGGTCCATGTAGGCTCCATGTTGCTATCGACTCTGGTCCACCCCCAACCAGTCGGGTAAAGGGAAGACTGCTCGGTTGCTTGCAACTGACCCTATACGCGAACCCCTTGATATACCTACTAAATTTTAAATAACTTGAAAAAATCATAAGGACATGATTACTGCCCTTGTAATACTGCCCGTAGCCGATTCTGATGCAAAACTGCCTAGGTTTGTGGGCACTTACAGCATTCGTAGTAATAGTAGGAGGTACTTGATCTAAAACAATACCAGTGGATTAATATGATAAGTGAGAAAAAAAACAGTGGATTGAGCTAATAAGTGGATAGATCTTGAACAAGGGACGACTAGAAAAGAGGACCAAAATCCCAACAGAACAGCCTAATCTGGTTTACTGACAGCTCCAAGCCAAGATGGCCTTGGGAACGGGAGCGGGCGTCTACAGTAAATACGAACACAGTGAACGTTTAAGGAGGTTTGCTACAGTATTTCAAGCTGAATTCTACGCTATAATTATGTGTGCACTAAAAACAGGGGTGTAAAAAACGCAATATTTACATCCTGAGCCACAGCCAGGCAGCACTCAAACAAAGCCATCGCCTCAGTGAAGGTTGAGTCTACAATTATTCTAGATGCAATCTTAAAGATGAACAAACTCGGAAGGCATGACAAAGTGTAGCTGATGTGGGATACCTGGACATACAAGGATCGAATGCAATGAGAGAGCCGACAGTCTAGTCTAGCGAGACAAGGGTCAGAGACGATACCTATGGGGTCAGAACTGATAGTATCTTTATCTAAAAGCATACCTCATGGCCATAATATGGTCATATCCAAGAAGCACAGGGCTGAATGGGAAAGCTCCAACGCGATATAAGCTTCATCAAATCATTCCTAAAGGGAAATACAGGGTCATGGAGAAAACTCATCAAAGGTAAGCCCAAGCAATTACAGGGACGCAAACTGGGGAACAAACCACATGTCCCACAAAATGGGCCTAACAACAGAAGCTCCCGAGCATTTGGAATACATGTGGGGTCCATGAAACACTTAATACTGTAAGGATGTGTCTGCTTGGGTCAGCATATCCGGCATCAGAATACTATTAGCTGGCTTTCACTCAGACGCTTAATTCACCTAAGTAATGGATAGGATTTTTTTGGATGATAGGGAATAAAGATCCTAATGGCTCACTGTGGACTACGCTTAGGTGTGGCCCCACATAAGATAACTCAGACAGCTTTGTATCAGCATTGGCTACTGGCAGTATATCAAGGGGTTCGCGTATAGGGTCAGTTGCAAGCAACCGACTCAGTCTTCCCTTTACCCGACTGGTTGGGGTGGACCAGAGTCGATAGCAACATGGAGCCTACATGGACCGATTTGCCCGTAGCTGCCGAAGCTTGCCTGAAAATGGTGAGATGTGAGTGCAAGAAGTAGTGCAGAAGCTGGTGCTGTCTGAACAAGCAACTATAATAGTCACAGCCGAAGCCTTTGTGCTAAAAATAATCTCCCGTACTATGATTATCAATCCTCACTTTCCTTTCCGTTAAATCACTCGTACAATAGTATGTAGAAATAAGTGTTAATTAAAATAATAATAATCATTAGACGTTTAGACAAATTCAAGTTCTTTATTTAGTGCTTTCTTCTTATGATATTTTCAATATTAAAATGTATTTAAGCTATTTTGAACCTTATGTCTTACACATAGAGTTCAAAATTAATTGAAGAAAAAATACAAATCATGTTAGCTTGATGTGCCAGGAACTCTAAATAAATTCTAAAATAATAATCCTTACTTGCTTATGAACCAAATAGTATGAATTCATGGATAAAATAAATATTTTTTTCCGACGCGCAGTAAAATTCGCCCGCTGTGTCCTGAAGAAAAAATTTTTTTCACCTACTTTTTTCGAAAAAAGTACCATACAGTGGTATATATTTATAATCCTGGTAAATGTAGCTTTCAGTACATATTTTTTTTATTAGATTATCTCCAATGGTTTAAAAGTAAACGACGTTTATTTAAAAAAATACTTTATGGTTTTTGTGAATTTTTCTCAATATTTCTATTTTTTTGTATGAAAAGGCAAAAAGTTTGTTCTAGAAATGAATTCGCCATCCTTTAATTATCCGAAAATGACACCACACTTGCCCTAATACCTATAGTTTTGAAGATATGGGCCTTAAAGTGAAGCGCGGCAGAAGGAAACTTGCCCCCCCTCCCCCTGCTACCACAGGGGGTGCTCCCGATGTCTACCGACGGAAATCTACTCAGGAGCACCCAAAGAACAACTGGTGCAAAAATGAGCCTTCTATACCAAAGTGGAGGGGTTCTTGCACTAAATTCCCTACT
>NW_021133323.1:0-660 GCF_004193835.3 Ostrinia furnacalis
TTATGATTATTATTATTACGACAACGGGCCGGAAGACATAGTGTGAGCACTGAGCAGGCTTCCCACTAGGTGGACAAACGATCTGTCGAATGTCGCGGCACAAGTCGCGGTAAGCCCCTGGATTTGGGAAGCGCAGGGCCAGTGGAGATCCTTGGGTGAGGCCTTTGTCCAGAAATGGTTTTTTTAATTTTTTTATGCAAAGTAAGGCAGGTATTTGACCACAATCGCACCTGGTGTTAAGTGGGATTCAGTCTAGGATGGTACTTAGCTGCACTGTAAGTGCCTATTCACTCTCGCCTTGAAAAGGCCCGGATTATAGTCTTCGGGAAAGACAGCAGCAGGCAACGAATCATATCATATCATCATATCATAATATCTTTATTGCTTCATGTGGTACAAACAAGGTATTAAAAATAAAATAGTCCCAGAACATGAGCCCTGTGAGGGCATTGCAACATTATCCAGTCCCTAGCTGTTCGCATTATAAAAGAGTCATCGAAACGCTTAGTGCGAGATGGTGGAATTTCAACAGTATAGGGATGGTACGCTAACCCGCGTCTGGTGCCCCGATGATGGAAGGGGGCTGGTGGAATTAATTATGTTACTCGTATTTGGCTGAAATGGACGAAAAACATGTCAAATAATTGCATAGCTATAAAA